>NC_135241.1:10916150-11158649 GCF_947623445.1 Clavelina lepadiformis
GGACCTATATAAATAATGTATAGTGCAAATTTTTTAGTTAAGTTCTTTTAACGATAACAGACAAACCTTTTATTGGTTAACTGTTATACTTTTATTATTTACTTATTAGACTCTAATAAACATTTTGAGACCCGTTAGAACTTTTTGCAATGTGAATTGCACATTTGGCACCATATAGTTCACAAGGCACTTTTTAGGACCTATATAACTAATGTACAGTGCAAATTTTTTAGTTAAGTTCTTTTAGCGATAACAGACAAACCTTTTATTGGTTAACTGTTATACTTTTATTATTTACTTATTAGACTCTAATAAACATTTTGAGACCCGTTAGAACTTTTTGCAATGTGAATTGCACATTTGGCACCATATAGTTCACAAGGCACTTTTTAGGACCTATATAACTAATGTATAGTGCAAATTTTTTAGTTAAGTTCTTTTAACGATAACAGACAAACCTTTTATTGGTTAACTGTTATACTTTTATTATTTACTTATTAGACTCTAATAAACATTTTGAGACCCGTTAGAACTTTTTGCAATGTGAATTGCACATTTGGCACCATATAGTTCACAAGGCACATTTTCAGACCTATATAACTAATGTATAGTGCAAATTTTTTAGTTAAGTTTTTTTAACGATAACAGACAAACCTTTTATTGGTTAACTGTTATACTTTTATTATTTACTTATTAGACTCTAATAAACATTTTGAGACCCGTTAGAACTTTTTGCAATGTGAATTGCACATTTGGCACCATATAGTTCACAAGGCACTTTTTAGGACCTATATAACTAATGTATAGTGCAAATTTTTTAGTTAAGTTCTTTTAACGATAACAGACAAACCTTTTATTGGTTAACTGTTATACTTTTATTATTTACTTATTAGACTCTAATAAACATTTTGAGACTCGTTAGAAATTTTTGCAATGTGAATTGCACATTTGGCACCATATAGTTCACAAGGCACTTTTTAGGACCTATATAACTAATGTATAGTGCAAATTTTTTAGTTAAGTTCTTTTAACGATAACAGACAAACCTTTTATTGGTTAACTGTTATACTTTTATTATTTACTTATTAGACTCTATTAAACATTTTGAGACCCGTTAGAACTTTTTGCAATGTGAATTGCACATTTGGCACCATATAGTTCACAAGGCACTTTTTAGGACCTATATAACTAATGTATAGTGCAAATTTTTTAGTTAAGTTCTTTTAACGATAACAGACAAACCTTTTATTGGTTAACTGTTATACTTTTATTATTTACTTATTAGACTCTAATAAACATTTTGAGACCCGTTAGAACTTTTTGCAATGTGAATTGCACATTTGGCACCATATAGTTCACAAGGCACTTTTTAGGACCTATATAAATAATGTATAGTGCAAATTTTTTAGTTAAGTTCTTTTAACGATAACAGACAAACCTTTTATTGGTTAACTGTTATACTTTTATTATTTACTTATTAGACTCTAATAAACATTTTGAGACCCGTTAGAACTTTTTGCAATGTGAATTGCACATTTGGCACCATATAGTTCACAAGGCACTTTTTAGGACCTATATAACTAATGTACAGTGCAAATTTTTTAGTTAAGTTCTTTTAACGATAACAGACAAACCTTTTATTGGTTAACTGTTATACTTTTATTATTTACTTATTAGACTCTAATAAACATTTTGAGACCCGTTAGAACTTTTTGCAATGTGAATTGCACATTTGGCACCATATAGTTCACAAGGCACTTTTTAGGACCTATATAACTAATGTATAGTGCAAATTTTTTAGTTAAGTTCTTTTAACGATAACAGACAAACCTTTTATTGGTTAACTCTTATACTTTTATTATTTACTTATTAGACTCTAATAAACATTTTGAGACCCGTTAGAACTTTTTGCAATGTGAATTGCACATTTGGCACCATATAGTTCACAAGGCACATTTTCAGACCTATATAACTAATGTATAGTGCAAATTTTTTAGTTAAGTTCTTTTAACGATAACAGACAAACCTTTTATTGGTTAACTGTTATACTTTTATTATTTACTTATTAGACTCTAATAAACATTTTGAGACCCGTTAGAACTTTTTGCAATGTGAATTGCACATTTGGCACCATATAGTTCACAAGGCACTTTTTAGGACCTATATAACTAATGTATAGTGCAAATTTTTTAGTTAAGTTCTTTTAACGATAACAGACAAACCTTTTATTGGTTAACTGTTATACTTTTATTATTTACTTATTAGACTCTAATAAACATTTTGAGACCCGTTAGAACTTTTTGCAATGTGAATTAAACATTTGGCACCATATAGTTCACAAGGCACTTTTTAGGACCTATATAACTAATGTATAGTACAAATTTTTTAGTTAAGTTCTTTTAACGATAACAGACAAACCTTTTATTGGTTAACTGTTATACTTTTATTATTTACTTATTAGACTCTAATAAACATTTTGAGACCCGTTAGAACTTTTTGCAATGTGAATTGCACATTTGGCACCATATAGTTCACAAGGCACTTTTTAGGACCTATATAACTAATGTATAGTGCAAATTTTTTAGTTAAGTTCTTTTAACGATAACAGACAAACCTTTTATTGGTTAACTGTTATACTTTTATTATTTACTTATTAGACTCTAATAAACATTTTGAGACCCGTTAGAACTTTTTGCAATGTGAATTGCACATTTGGCACCATATAGTTCACAAGGCACTTTTTAGGACCTATATAACTAATGTATAGTGCAAATTTTTTAGTTAAATTCTTTTAACGATAACAGACAAACCTTTTATTGGTTAACTGTTATACTTTTATTATTTACTTATTAGACTCTAATAAACATTTTGAGACCCGTTAGAACTTTTTGCAATGTGAATTGCACATTTGGCACCATATAGTTCACAAGGCACTTTTTAGGACCTATATAACTAATGTATAGTGTAAATTTTTTAGTTAAGTTCTTTTAACGATAACAGACAAACCTTTTATTGGTTAACTGTTATACTTTTATTATTTTCTTATTAGACTCTATTAAACATTTTGAGACCCGTTAGAACTTTTTGCAATGTGAATTGCACATTTGGCACCATATAGTTCACAAGGCACTTTTTAGGACCTATATAACTAATGTATAGTGCAAATTTTTTAGTTAAGTTCTTTTAACGATAACAGACAAACCTTTTATTGGTTAACTGTTATACTTTTATTATTTACTTATTAGACTCTAATAAACATTTTGAGACCCGTTAGAACTTTTTGCAATGTGAATTGCACATTTGGCACCATATAGTTCACAAGGCACTTTTTAGGACCTATACAACTAATGTATAGTGCAAATTTTTTAGTTAAGTTCTTTTAACGATAACAGACAAACCTTTTATTGGTTAACTGTTATACTTTTATTATTTACTTATTAGACTCTAATAAACATTTTGAGACCCGTTAGAACTTTTTGCAATGTGAATTGCACATTTGGCACCATATAGTTCACAAGGCACTTTTTAGGACCTATATAACTAATGTATAGTGCAAATTTTTTAGTTAAGTTCTTTTAACGATAACAGACAAACCTTTTATTGGTTAACTGTTATACTTTTATTATTTACTTATTAGACTCTAATAAACATTTTGAGACCCGTTAGAACTTTTTGCAATGTGAATTGCACATTTGGCACCATATAGTTCACAAGGCACTTTTTAGGACCTATATAAATAATGTATAGTGCAAATTTTTTAGTTAAGTTCTTTTAACGATAACAGACAAACCTTTTATTGGTTAACTGTTATACTTTTATTATTTACTTATTAGACTCTAATAAACATTTTGAGACCCGTTAGAACTTTTTGCAATGTGAATTGCACATTTGGCACCATATAGTTCACAAGGCACTTTTTAGGACCTATATAACTAATGTACAGTGCAAATTTTTTAGTTAAGTTCTTTTAACGATAACAGACAAACCTTTTATTGGTTAACTGTTATACTTTTATTATTTACTTATTAGACTCTAATAAACATTTTGAGACCCGTTAGAACTTTTTGCAATGTGAATTGCACATTTGGCACCATATAGTTCACAAGGCACTTTTTAGGACCTATATAACTAATGTATAGTGCAAATTTTTTAGTTAAGTTCTTTTAACGATAACAGACAAACCTTTTATTGGTTAACTGTTATACTTTTATTATTTACTTATTAGACTCTAATAAACATTTTGAGACCCGTTAGAACTTTTTGCAATGTGAATTGCACATTTGGCACCATATAGTTCACAAGGCACATTTTCAGACCTATATAACTAATGTATAGTGCAAATTTTTTAGTTAAGTTTTTTTAACGATAACAGACAAACCTTTTATTGGTTAACTGTTATACTTTTATTATTTACTTATTAGACTCTAATAAACATTTTGAGACCCGTTAGAACTTTTTGCAATGTGAATTGCACATTTGGCACCATATAGTTCACAAGGCACTTTTTAGGACCTATATAACTAATGTATAGTGCAAATTTTTTAGTTAAGTTCTTTTAACGATAACAGACAAACCTTTTATTGGTTAACTGTTATACTTTTATTATTTACTTATTAGACTCTAATAAACATTTTGAGACCCGTTAGAACTTTTTGCAATGTGAATTGCACATTTGGCACCATATAGTTCACAAGGCACATTTTCAGACCTATATAACTAATGTATAGTGCAAATTTTTTAGTTAAGTTTTTTTAACGATAACAGACAAACCTTTTATTGGTTAACTGTTATACTTTTAATATTTACTTATTAGACTCTAATAAACATTTTGAGACCCGTTAGAACTTTTTGCAATGTGAATTGCACATTTGGCACCATATAGTTCACAAGGCACTTTTTAGGACCTATATAACTAATGTATAGTGCAAATTTTTTAGTTAAGTTCTTTTAACGATAACAGACAAACCTTTTATTGGTTAACTGTTATACTTTTATTATTTACTTATTAGACTCTAATAAACATTTTGAGACTCGTTAGAAATTTTTGCAATGTGAATTGCACATTTGGCACCATATAGTTCACAAGGCACTTTTTAGGACCTATATAACTAATGTATAGTGCAAATTTTTTAGTTAAGTTCTTTTAACGATAACAGACAAACCTTTTATTGGTTAACTGTTATACTTTTATTATTTACTTATTAGACTCTATTAAACATTTTGAGACCCGTTAGAACTTTTTGCAATGTGAATTGCACATTTGGCACCATATAGTTCACAAGGCACTTTTTAGGACCTATATAACTAATGTATAGTGCAAATTTTTTAGTTAAGTTCTTTTAACGATAACAGACAAACCTTTTATTGGTTAACTGTTATACTTTTATTATTTACTTATTAGACTCTAATAAACATTTTGAGACCCGTTAGAACTTTTTGCAATGTGAATTGCACATTTGGCACCATATAGTTCACAAGGCACTTTTTAGGACCTATATAAATAATGTATAGTGCAAATTTTTTAGTTAAGTTCTTTTAACGATAACAGACAAACCTTTTATTGGTTAACTGTTATACTTTTATTATTTACTTATTAGACTCTAATAAACATTTTGAGACCCGTTAGAACTTTTTGCAATGTGAATTGCACATTTGGCACCATATAGTTCACAAGGCACTTTTTAGGACCTATATAACTAATGTACAGTGCAAATTTTTTAGTTAAGTTCTTTTAACGATAACAGACAAACCTTTTATTGGTTAACTGTTATACTTTTATTATTTACTTATTAGACTCTAATAAACATTTTGAGACCCGTTAGAACTTTTTGCAATGTGAATTGCACATTTGGCACCATATAGTTCACAAGGCACTTTTTAGGACCTTTATAACTAATGTATAGTGCAAATTTTTTAGTTAAGTTCTTTTAACGATAACAGACAAACCTTTTATTGGTTAACTCTTATACTTTTATTATTTACTTATTAGACTCTAATAAACATTTTGAGACCCGTTAGAACTTTTTGCAATGTGAATTGCACATTTGGCACCATATAGTTCACAAGGCACATTTTCAGACCTATATAACTAATGTATAGTGCAAATTTTTTAGTTAAGTTCTTTTAACGATAACAGACAAACCTTTTATTGGTTAACTGTTATACTTTTATTATTTACTTATTAGACTCTAATAAACATTTTGAGACCCGTTAGAACTTTTTGCAATGTGAATTGCACATTTGGCACCATATAGTTCACAAGGCACTTTTTAGGACCTATATAACTAATGTATAGTGCAAATTTTTTAGTTAAGTTCTTTTAACGATAACAGACAAACCTTTTATTGGTTAACTGTTATACTTTTATTATTTACTTATTAGACTCTAATAAACATTTTGAGACCCGTTAGAACTTTTTGCAATGTGAATTAAACATTTGGCACCATATAGTTCACAAGGCACTTTTTAGGACCTATATAACTAATGTATAGTACAAATTTTTTAGTTAAGTTCTTTTAACGATAACAGACAAACCTTTTATTGGTTAACTGTTATACTTTTATTATTTACTTATTAGACTCTAATAAACATTTTGAGACCCGTTAGAACTTTTTGCAATGTGAATTGCACATTTGGCACCATATAGTTCACAAGGCACTTTTTAGGACCTATATAACTAATGTATAGTGCAAATTTTTTAGTTAAGTTCTTTTAACGATAACAGACAAACCTTTTATTGGTTAACTGTTATACTTTTATTATTTACTTATTAGACTCTAATAAACATTTTGAGACCCGTTAGAACTTTTTGCAATGTGAATTGCACATTTGGCACCATATAGTTCACAAGGCACTTTTTAGGACCTATATAACTAATGTATAGTGCAAATTTTTTAGTTAAATTCTTTTAACGATAACAGACAAACCTTTTATTGGTTAACTGTTATACTTTTATTATTTACTTATTAGACTCTAATAAACATTTTGAGACCCGTTAGAACTTTTTGCAATGTGAATTGCACATTTGGCACCATATAGTTCACAAGGCACTTTTTAGGACCTATATAACTAATGTATAGTGTAAATTTTTTAGTTAAGTTCTTTTAACGATAACAGACAAACCTTTTATTGGTTAACTGTTATACTTTTATTATTTTCTTATTAGACTCTATTAAACATTTTGAGACCCGTTAGAACTTTTTGCAATGTGAATTGCACATTTGGCACCATATAGTTCACAAGGCACTTTTTAGGACCTATATAACTAATGTATAGTGCAAATTTTTTAGTTAAGTTCTTTTAACGATAACAGACAAACCTTTTATTGGTTAACTGTTATACTTTTATTATTTACTTATTAGACTCTAATAAACATTTTGAGACCCGTTAGAACTTTTTGCAATGTGAATTGCACATTTGGCACCATATAGTTCACAAGGCACTTTTTAGGACCTATACAACTAATGTATAGTGCAAATTTTTTAGTTAAGTTCTTTTAACGATAACAGACAAACCTTTTATTGGTTAACTGTTATACTTTTATTATTTACTTATTAGACTCTAATAAACATTTTGAGACCCGTTAGAACTTTTTGCAATGTGAATTGCACATTTGGCACCATATAGTTCACAAGGCACTTTTTAGGACCTATATAACTAATGTATAGTGCAAATTTTTTAGTTAAGTTCTTTTAACGATAACAGACAAACCTTTTATTGGTTAACTGTTATACTTTTATTATTTACTTATTAGACTCTAATAAACATTTTGAGACCCGTTAGAACTTTTTGCAATGTGAATTGCACATTTGGCACCATATAGTTCACAAGGCACTTTTTAGGACCTATATAAATAATGTATAGTGCAAATTTTTTAGTTAAGTTCTTTTAACGATAACAGACAAACCTTTTATTGGTTAACTGTTATACTTTTATTATTTACTTATTAGACTCTAATAAACATTTTGAGACCCGTTAGAACTTTTTGCAATGTGAATTGCACATTTGGCACCATATAGTTCACAAGGCACTTTTTAGGACCTATATAACTAATGTACAGTGCAAATTTTTTAGTTAAGTTCTTTTAACGATAACAGACAAACCTTTTATTGGTTAACTGTTATACTTTTATTATTTACTTATTAGACTCTAATAAACATTTTGAGACCCGTTAGAACTTTTTGCAATGTGAATTGCACATTTGGCACCATATAGTTCACAAGGCACTTTTTAGGACCTATATAACTAATGTATAGTGCAAATTTTTTAGTTAAGTTCTTTTAACGATAACAGACAAACCTTTTATTGGTTAACTGTTATACTTTTATTATTTACTTATTAGACTCTAATAAACATTTTGAGACCCGTTAGAACTTTTTGCAATGTGAATTGCACATTTGGCACCATATAGTTCACAAGGCACATTTTCAGACCTATATAACTAATGTATAGTGCAAATTTTTTAGTTAAGTTTTTTTAACGATAACAGACAAACCTTTTATTGGTTAACTGTTATACTTTTATTATTTACTTATTAGACTCTAATAAACATTTTGAGACCCGTTAGAACTTTTTGCAATGTGAATTGCACATTTGGCACCATATAGTTCACAAGGCACTTTTTAGGACCTATATAACTAATGTATAGTGCAAATTTTTTAGTTAAGTTCTTTTAACGATAACAGACAAACCTTTTATTGGTTAACTGTTATACTTTTATTATTTACTTATTAGACTCTAATAAACATTTTGAGACCCGTTAGAACTTTTTGCAATGTGAATTGCACATTTGGCACCATATAGTTCACAAGGCACATTTTCAGACCTATATAACTAATGTATAGTGCAAATTTTTTAGTTAAGTTTTTTTAACGATAACAGACAAACCTTTTATTGGTTAACTGTTATACTTTTAATATTTACTTATTAGACTCTAATAAACATTTTGAGACCCGTTAGAACTTTTTGCAATGTGAATTGCACATTTGGCACCATATAGTTCACAAGGCACTTTTTAGGACCTATATAACTAATGTATAGTGCAAATTTTTTAGTTAAGTTCTTTTAACGATAACAGACAAACCTTTTATTGGTTAACTGTTATACTTTTATTATTTACTTATTAGACTCTAATAAACATTTTGAGACCCGTTAGAACTTTTTGCAATGTGAATTGCACATTTGGCACCATATAGTTCACAAGGCACTTTTTAGGACCTATATAACTAATGTATAGTGCAAATTTTTTAGTTAAGTTCTTTTAACGATAACAGACAAACCTTTTATTGGTTAACTGTTATACTTTTATTATTTACTTATTAGACTCTAATAAACATTTTGAGACCCGTTAGAACTTTTTGCAATGTGAATTGCACATTTGGCACCATATAGTTCACAAGGCACTTTTTAGGACCTATATAACTAATGTATAGTGTAAATTTTTTAGTTAAGTTCTTTTAACGATAACAGACAAACCTTTTATTGGTTAACTGTTATACTTTTATTATTTACTTATTAGACTCTAATAAACATTTTGAGACCCGTTAGAACTTTTTGCAATGTGAATTGCACATTTGGCACCATATAGTTCACAAGGCACTTTTTAGGACCTATATAACTAAAGTATAGTACAAATTTTTTAGTTAAGTTCCTTTAACGATAACAGACAAACCTTTTATTGGTTAACTGTTATACTTTTATTATTTACTTATTAGACTCTAATAAACATTTTGAGACCCGTTAGAACTTTTTGCAATGTGAATTGCACATTTGGCACCATATAGTTCACAAGGCACTTTTTCGGACCTATATAACTAATGTATAGTGCAAATTTTTTAGTTAAGTTCTTTTAACGATAACAGACAAACCTTTTATTGGTTAACTGTTATACTTTTATTATTTACTTATTAGACTCTAATAAACATTTTGAGACCCGTTAGAACTTTTTGCAATGTGAATTGCACATTTGGCACCATATAGTTCACAAGGCACTTTTTAGGACCTATATAACTAATGTATAGTACAAATTTTTTAGTTAAGTTCTTTTAACGATAACAGACAAACCTTTTATTGGTTAACTGTTATACTTTTATTATTTACTTATTAGACTCTAATAAACATTTTGAGACCCGTTAGAACTTTTTGCAATGTGAATTGCACATTTGGCACCATATAGTTCACAAGGCACTTTTTCGGACCTATATAACTAATGTATAGTGCAAATTTTTTAGTTAAGTTCTTTTAACGATAACAGACAAACCTTTTATTGGTTAACTGTTATACTTTTATTATTTACTTATTACACTCTAATAAACATTTTGAGACCCGTTAGAACTTCTTGCAATGTGAATTGCACATTTGGCACCATATAGTTCACAAGGCACTTTTTAGGACCTATATAACTAATGTATAGTGCAAATTTTTTAGTTAAGTTCTTTTAACGATAACAGACAAACCTTTTATTGGTTAACTGTTATACTTTTATTATTTACTTATTAGACTCTAATAAACATTTTGAGACTCGTTAGAAATTTTTGCAATGTGAATTGCACATTTGGCACCATATAGTTCACAAGGCACTTTTTAGGACCTATAAAACTAATGTATAGTGCAAATTTTTTAGTTAAGTTCTTTTAACGATAACAGACAAACCTTTTATTGGTTAACTGTTATACTTTTATTATTTACTTATTAGACTCTAATAAACATTTTGAGACCCGTTAGAACTTTTTGCAATGTGAATTGCACATTTGGCACCATATAGTTCACAAGGCACTTTTTAGGACCTATACAACTAATGTATAGTGCAAATTTTTTAGTTAAGTTCTTTTAACGATAACAGACAAACCTTTTATTGGTTAACTGTTATACTTTTATTATTTACTTATTAGACTCTAATAAACATTTTGAGACCCGTTAGAACTTTTTGCAATGTGAATTGCACATTTGGCACCATATAGTTCACAAGGCACTTTTTAGGACCTATATAACTAATGTATAGTGCAAATTTTTTAGTTAAGTTCTTTTAACGATAACAGACAAACCTTTTATTGGTTAACTGTTATACTTTTATTATTTACTTATTAGACTCTAATAAACATTTTGAGACCCGTTAGAACTTTTTGCAATGTGAATTGCACATTTGGCACCATATAGTTCACAAGGCACTTTTTAGGACCTATATAAATAATGTAAAGTGCAAATTTTTTAGTTAAGTTCTTTTAACGATAACAGACAAACCTTTTATTGGTTAACTGTTATACTTTTATTATTTACTTATTAGACTCTAATAAACATTTTGAGACCCGTTAGAACTTTTTGCAATGTGAATTGCACATTTGGCACCATATAGTTCACAAGGCACTTTTTCGGACCTATATAACTAATGTATAGTGCAAATTTTTTAGTTAAGTTCTTTTAACGATAACAGACAAACCTTTTATTGGTTAACTGTTATACTTTTATTATTTACTTATTAGACTCTAATAAACATTTTGAGACCCGTTAGAACTTTTTGCAATGTGAATTGCACATTTGGCACCATATAGTTCACAAGGCACTTTTTAGGACCTATATAACTAATGTATAGTGCAAATTTTTTAGTTAAGTTCTTTTAACGATAACAGACAAACCTTTTATTGGTTAACTGTTATACTTTTATTATTTACTTATTAGACTCTAATAAACATTTTGAGACTCGTTAGAAATTTTTGCAATGTGAATTGCACATTTGGCACCATATAGTTCACAAGGCACTTTTTAGGACCTATAAAACTAATGTATAGTGCAAATTTTTTAGTTAAGTTCTTTTAACGATAACAGACAAACCTTTTATTGGTTAACTGTTATACTTTTATTATTTACTTATTAGACTCTATTAAACATTTTGAGACCCGTTAGAACTTTTTGCAATGTGAATTGCACATTTGGCACCATATAGTTCACAAGGCACTTTTTAGGACCTATATAACTAATGTATAGTGCAAATTTTTTAGTTAAGTTCTTTTAACGATAACAGACAAACCTTTTATTGGTTAACTGTTATACTTTTATTATTTACTTATTAGACTCTAATAAACATTTTGAGACCCGTTAGAACTTTTTGCAATGTGAATTGCACATTTGGCACCATATAGTTCACAAGGCACTTTTTAGGACCTATACAACTAATGTATAGTGCAAATTTTTTAGTTAAGTTCTTTTAACGATAACAGACAAACCTTTTATTGGTTAACTGTTATACTTTTATTATTTACTTATTAGACTCTAATAAACATTTTGAGACCCGTTAGAACTTTTTGCAATGTGAATTGCACATTTGGCACCATATAGTTCACAAGGCACTTTTTAGGACCTATATAACTAATGTATAGTGCAAATTTTTTAGTTAAGTTCTTTTAACGATAACAGACAAACCTTTTATTGGTTAACTGTTATACTTTTATTATTTACTTATTAGACTCTAATAAACATTTTGAGACCCGTTAGAACTTTTTGCAATGTGAATTGCACATTTGGCACCATATAGTTCACAAGGCACTTTTTAGGACCTATATAAATAATGTAAAGTGCAAATTTTTTAGTTAAGTTCTTTTAACGATAACAGACAAACCTTTTATTGGTTAACTGTTATACTTTTATTATTTACTTATTAGACTCTAATAAACATTTTGAGACCCGTTAGAACTTTTTGCAATGTGAATTGCACATTTGGCACCATATAGTTCACAAGGCACTTTTTAGGACCTATATAACTAATGTACAGTGCAAATTTTTTAGTTAAGTTCTTTTAACGATAACAGACAAACCTTTTATTGGTTAACTGTTATACTTTTATTATTTACTTATTAGACTCTAATAAACATTTTGAGACCCGTTAGAACTTTTTGCAATGTGAATTGCACATTTGGCACCATATAGTTCACAAGGCACTTTTTAGGACCTATATAACTAATGTATAGTGCAAATTTTTTAGTTAAGTTCTTTTAACGATAACAGACAAACCTTTTATTGGTTAACTGTTATACTTTTATTATTTACTTATTAGACTCTAATAAACATTTTGAGACCCGTTAGAACTTTTTGCAATGTGAATTGCACATTTGGCACCATATAGTTCACAAGGCACATTTTCAGACCTATATAACTAATGTATAGTGCAAATTTTTTAGTTAAGTTTTTTTAACGATAACAGACAAACCTTTTATTGGTTAACTGTTATACTTTTATTATTTACTTATTAGACTCTAATAAACATTTTGAGACCCGTTAGAACTTTTTGCAATGTGAATTGCACATTTGGCACCATATAGTTCACAAGGCACTTTTTAGGACCTATATAACTAATGTATAGTGCAAATTTTTTAGTTAAGTTCTTTTAACGATAACAGACAAACCTTTTATTGGTTAACTGTTATACTTTTATTATTTACTTATTAGACTCTAATAAACATTTTGAGACCCGTTAGAAATTTTTGCAATGTGAATTGCACATTTGGCACCATATAGTTCACAAGGCACTTTTTAGGACCTATATAACTAATGTATAGTGCAAATTTTTTAGTTAAGTTCTTTTAACGATAACAGACAAACCTTTTATTGGTTAACTGTTATACTTTTATTATTTACTTATTAGACTCTATTAAACATTTTGAGACCCGTTAGAACTTTTTGCAATGTGAATTGCGCATTTGGCACCATATAGTTCACAAGGCACTTTTTAGGACCTATATAACTAATGTATAGTGCAAATTTTTTAGTTAAGTTCTTTTAACGATAACAGACAAACCTTTTATTGGTTAACTGTTATACTTTTATTATTTACTTATTAGACTCTAATAAACATTTTGAGACCCGTTAGAACTTTTTGCAATGTGAATTGCACATTTGGCACCATATAGTTCACAAGGCACTTTTTAGGACCTATACAACTAATGTATAGTGCAAATTTTTTAGTTAAGTTCTTTTAACGATAACAGACAAACCTTTTATTGGTTAACTGTTATACTTTTATTATTTACTTATTAGACTCTAATAAACATTTTGAGACCCGTTAGAACTTTTTGCAATGTGAATTGCACATTTGGCACCATATAGTTCACAAGGCACTTTTTAGGACCTATATAACTAATGTATAGTGCAAATTTTTTAGTTAAGTTCTTTTAACGATAACAGACAAACCTTTTATTGGTTAACTGTTATACTTTTATTATTTACTTATTAGACTCTAATAAACATTTTGAGACCCGTTAGAACTTTTTGCAATGTGAATTGCACATTTGGCACCATATAGTTCACAAGGCACTTTTTAGGACCTATATAAATAATGTATAGTGCAAATTTTTTAGTTAAGTTCTTTTAACGATAACAGACAAACCTTTTATTGGTTAACTGTTATACTTTTATTATTTACTTATTAGACTCTAATAAACATTTTGAGACCCGTTAGAACTTTTTGCAATGTGAATTGCACATTTGGCACCATATAGTTCACAAGGCACTTTTTAGGACCTATATAACTAATGTACAGTGCAAATTTTTTAGTTAAGTTCTTTTAACGATAACAGACAAACCTTTTATTGGTTAACTGTTATACTTTTATTATTTACTTATTAGACTCTAATAAACATTTTGAGACCCGTTAGAACTTTTTGCAATGTGAATTGCACATTTGGCACCATATAGTTCACAAGGCACTTTTTAGGACCTATATAACTAATGTATAGTGCAAATTTTTTAGTTAAGTTCTTTTAACGATAACAGACAAACCTTTTATTGGTTAACTGTTATACTTTTATTATTTACTTATTAGACTCTAATAAACATTTTGAGACCCGTTAGAACTTTTTGCAATGTGAATTGCACATTTGGCACCATATAGTTCACAAGGCACATTTTCAGACCTATATAACTAATGTATAGTGCAAATTTTTTAGTTAAGTTTTTTTAACGATAACAGACAAACCTTTTATTGGTTAACTGTTATACTTTTATTATTTACTTATTAGACTCTAATAAACATTTTGAGACCCGTTAGAACTTTTTGCAATGTGAATTGCACATTTGGCACCATATAGTTCACAAGGCACTTTTTAGGACCTATATAACTAATGTATAGTGCAAATTTTTTAGTTAAGTTCTTTTAACGATAACAGACAAACCTTTTATTGGTTAACTGTTATACTTTTATTATTTACTTATTAGACTCTAATAAACATTTTGAGACCCGTTAGAACTTTTTGCAATGTGAATTAAACATTTGGCACCATATAGTTCACAAGGCACTTTTTAGGACCTATATAACTAATGTATAGTACAAATTTTTTAGTTAAGTTCTTTTAACGATAACAGACAAACCTTTTGTTGGTTAACTGTTATACTTTTATTATTTACTTATTAGACTCTAATAAACATTTTGAGACCCGTTAGAACTTTTTGCAATGTGAATTGCACATTTGGCACCATATAGTTCACAAGGCACTTTTTAGGACCTATATAACTAATGTATAGTGCAAATTTTTTAGTTAAGTTCTTTTAACGATAACAGACAAACCTTTTATTGGTTAACTGTTATACTTTTATTATTTACTTATTAGACTCTAATAAACATTTTGAGACCCGTTAGAACTTTTTGCAATGTGAATTGCACATTTGGCACCATATAGTTCACAAGGCACTTTTTAGGACCTATATAACTAATGTATAGTGCAAATTTTTTAGTTAAATTCTTTTAAGGATAACAGACAAACCTTTTATTGGTTAACTGTTATACTTTTATTATTTACTTATTAGACTCTAATAAACATTTTGAGACCCGTTAGAACTTTTTGCAATGTGAATTGCACATTTGGCACCATATAGTTCACAAGGCACTTTTTAGGACCTATATAACTAATGTATAGTGTAAATTTTTTAGTTAAGTTCTTTTAACGATAACAGACAAACCTTTTATTGGTTAACTGTTATACTTTTATTATTTACTTATTAGACTCTAATAAACATTTTGAGACCCGTTAGAACTTTTTGCAATGTGAATTGCACATTTGGCACCATATAGTTCACAAGGCACTTTTTAGGACCTATATAACTAATGTATAGTACAAATTTTTTAGTTAAGTTCCTTTAACGATAACAGACAAACCTTTTATTGGTTAACTGTTATACTTTTATTATTTACTTATTAGACTCTAATAAACATTTTGAGACCCGTTAGAACTTTTTGCAATGTGAATTGCACATTTGGCACCATATAGTTCACAAGGCACTTTTTCGGACCTATATAACTAATGTATAGTGCAAATTTTTTAGTTAAGTTCTTTTAACGATAACAGACAAACCTTTTATTGGTTAACTGTTATACTTTTATTATTTACTTATTAGACTCTAATAAACATTTTGAGACCCGTTAGAACTTTTTGCAATGTGAATTGCACATTTGGCACCATATAGTTCACAAGGCACTTTTTAGGACCTATATAACTAATGTATAGTACAAATTTTTTAGTTAAGTTCTTTTAACGATAACAGACAAACCTTTTATTGGTTAACTGTTATACTTTTATTATTTACTTATTAGACTCTAATAAACATTTTGAGACCCGTTAGAACTTTTTGCAATGTGAATTGCACATTTGGCACCATATAGTTCACAAGGCACTTTTTAGGACCTATATAACTAATGTATAGTGCAAATTTTTTAGTTAAGTTCTTTTAACGATAACAGACAAACCTTTTATTGGTTAACTGTTATACTTTTATTATTTACTTATTAGACTCTAATAAACATTTTGAGACCCGTTAGAACTTTTTGCAATGTGAATTGCACATTTGGCACCATATAGTTCACAAGGCACTTTTTAGGACCTATATAACTAATGTATAGTGCAAATTTTTTAGTTAAGTTCTTTTAACGATAACAGACAAACCTTTTATTGGTTAACTGTTATACTTTTATTATTTACTTATTAGACTCTAATAAACATTTTGAGACCCGTTAGAACTTTTTGCAATGTGAATTGCACATTTGGCACCATATAGTTCACAAGGCACTTTTTAGGACCTATATAACTAATGTATAGTGCAAATTTTTTAGTTAAGTTCTTTTAACGATAACAGACAAACCTTTTATTGGTTAACTGTTATACTTTTATTATTTACTTATTAGACTCTAATAAACATTTTGAGACCCGTTAGAACTTTTTGCAATGTGAATTGCACATTTGGCACCATATAGTTCACAAGGCACATTTTCAGACCTATATAACTAATGTATAGTGCAAATTTTTTAGTTAAGTTTTTTTAACGATAACAGACAAACCTTTTATTGGTTAACTGTTATACTTTTATTATTTACTTATTAGACTCTAATAAACATTTTGAGACCCGTTAGAACTTTTTGCAATGTGAATTGCACATTTGGCACCATATAGTTCACAAGGCACTTTTTAGGACCTATATAACTAATGTACAGTGCAAATTTTTTAGTTAAGTTCTTTTAACGATAACAGACAAACCTTTTATTGGTTAACTGTTATACTTTTATTATTTACTTATTAGACTCTAATAAACATTTTGAGACCCGTTAGAACTTTTTGCAATGTGAATTGCACATTTGGCACCATATAGTTCACAAGGCACTTTTTAGGACCTATATAACTAATGTACAGTGCAAATTTTTTAGTTAAGTTCTTTTAACGATAACAGACAAACCTTTTATTGGTTAACTGTTATACTTTTATTATTTACTTATTAGACTCTAATAAACATTTTGAGACCCGTTAGAACTTTTTGCAATGTGAATTGCACATTTGGCACCATATAGTTCACAAGGCACATTTTCAGACCTATATAACTAATGTATAGTGCAAATTTTTTAGTTAAGTTCTTTTAACGATAACAGACAAACCTTTTATTGGTTAACTGTTATACTTTTATTATTTACTTATTAGACTCTAATAAACATTTTGAGACCCGTTAGAACTTTTTGCAATGTGAATTGCACATTTGGCACCATATAGTTCACAATGCACTTTTTAGGACCTATATAACTAATGTATAGTGCAAATTTTTTAGTTAAGTTCTTTTAACGATAACAGACAAACCTTTTATTGGTTAACTGTTATACTTTTATTATTTACTTATTAGACTCTAATAAACATTTTGAGACCCGTTAGAACTTTTTGCAATGTGAATTGCACATTTGGCACCATATAGTTCACAAGGCACTTTTTAGGACCTATATAACTAATGTATAGTGCAAATTTTTTAGTTAAGTTCTTTTAACGATAACAGACAAACCTTTTATTGGTTAACTGTTATACTTTTATTATTTACTTATTAGACTCTAATAAACATTTTGAGACCCGTTAGAACTTTTTGCAATGTGAATTGCACATTTGGCACCATATAGTTCACAAGGCACTTTTTAGGACCTATATGACTAATGTATAGTGTAAATTTTTTAGTTAAGTTCTTTTAACGATAACAGACAAACCTTTTATTGGTTAACTGTTATACTTTTATTATTTACTTATTAGACTCTAATAAACATTTTGAGACCCGTTAGAACTTTTTGCAATGTGAATTGCACATTTGGCACCATATAGTTCACAAGGCACTTTTTAGGACCTA
Source organism: Clavelina lepadiformis (assembly GCF_947623445.1). Lineage (NCBI taxonomy): Eukaryota > Metazoa > Chordata > Ascidiacea > Aplousobranchia > Clavelinidae > Clavelina > Clavelina lepadiformis. Next base: position 10,934,778 of record NC_135241.1, read on the forward strand.
TATAACTAATGTATAGTACAAATTTTTTAGTTAAGTTCCTTTAACGATAACAGACAAACCTTTTATTGGTTAACTGTTATACTTTTATTATTTACTTATTAGACTCTAATAAACATTTTGAGACCCGTTAGAACTTTTTGCAATGTGAATTGCACATTTGGCACCATATAGTTCACAAGGCACTTTTTAGGACCTATATAACTAATGTATAGTGCAAATATTTTAGTTAAGTTCTTTTAACGATAACAGACAAACCTTTTATTGGTTAACTGTTATACTTTTATTATTTACTTATTAGACTCTAATAAACATTTTGAGACCCGTTAGAACTTTTTGCAATGTGAATTGCACATTTGGCACCATATAGTTCACAAGGCACTTTTTAGGACCTATATAACTAATGTATAGTGCAAATTTTTTAGTTAAGTTCTTTTAACGATAACAGACAAACCTTTTATTGGTTAACTGTTATACTTTTATTATTTACTTATTAGACTCTAATAAACATTTTGAGACCCGTTAGAACTTTTTGCAATGTGAATTGCACATTTGGCACCATATAGTTCACAAGGCACTTTTTAGGACCTATATAACTAATGTATAGTGCAAATTTTTTAGTTAAGTTCTTTTAACGATAACAGACAAACCTTTTATTGGTTAACTGTTATACTTTTATTATTTACTTATTAGACTCTAATAAACATTTTGAGACCCGTTAGAACTTTTTGCAATGTGAATTGCACATTTGGCACCATATAGTTCACAAGGCACTTTTTAGGACCTATATAACTAATGTATAGTGCAAATTTTTTAGTTAAGTTCTTTTAACGATAACAGACAAACCTTTTATTGGTTAACTGTTATACTTTTATTATTTATTTATTAGACTCTAATAAACATTTTGAGACCCGTTAGAACTTTTTGCAATGTGAATTGCACATTTGGCACCATATAGTTCACAAGGCACTTTTTAGGACCTATACAACTAATGTATAGTGCAAATTTTTTAGTTAAGTTCTTTTAACGATAACAGACAAACCTTTTATTGGTTAACTGTTATACTTTTATTATTTACTTATTAGACTCTAATAAACATTTTGAGACCCGTTAGAACTTTTTGCAATGTGAATTGCACATTTGGCACCATATAGTTCACAAGGCACTTTTTATGACCTATATAACTAATGTATAGTACAAATTTTTTAGTTAAGTTCTTTTAACGATAACAGACAAACCTTTTATTGGTTAACTGTTATACTTTTATTATTTACTTATTAGACTCTAATAAACATTTTGAGACCCGTTAGAACTTTTTGCAATGTGAATTGCACATTTGGCACCATATAGTTCACAAGGCACTTTTTAGGACCTATATGACTAATGTATAGTGTAAATTTTTTAGTTAAGTTCTTTTAACGATAACAGACAAACCTTTTATTGGTTAACTGTTATACTTTTATTATTTACTTATTAGACTCTAATAAACATTTTGAGACCCGTTAGAACTTTTTGCAATGTGAATTGCACATTTGGCACCATATAGTTCACAAGGCACATTTTCAGACCTATATAACTAATGTATAGTGCAAATTTTTTAGTTAAGTTTTTTTAACGATAACAGACAAACCTTTTATTGGTTAACTGTTATACTTTTAATATTTACTTATTAGACTCTAATAAACATTTTGAGACCCGTTAGAACTTTTTGCAATGTGAATTAAACATTTGGCACCATATAGTTCACAAGGCACTTTTTAGGACCTATATAACTAATGTATAGTACAAATTTTTTAGTTAAGTTCTTTTAACGATAACAGACAAACCTTTTATTGGTTAACTGTTATACTTTTATTATTTACTTATTAGACTCTAATAAACATTTTGAGACCCGTTAGAACTTTTTGCAATGTGAATTGCACATTTGGCACCATATAGTTCACAAGGCACTTTTTAGGACCTATATAACTAATGTATAGTGCAAATTTTTTAGTTAAGTTCTTTTAACGATAACAGACAAACCTTTTATTGGTTAACTGTTATACTTTTATTATTTACTTATTAGACTCTAATAAACATTTTGAGACCCGTTAGAACTTTTTGCAATGTGAATTGCACATTTGGCACCATATAGTTCACAAGGCACTTTTTAGGACCTATATAACTAATGTACAGTGCAAATTTTTTAGTTAAGTTCTTTTAACGATAACAGACAAACCTTTTATTGGTTAACTGTTATACTTTTATTATTTACTTATTAGACTCTAATAAACATTTTGAGACCCGTTAGAACTTTTTGCAATGTGAATTGCACATTTGGCACCATATAGTTCACAAGGCACTTTTTAGGACCTATATAACTAATGTATAGTACAAATTTTTTAGTTAAGTTCTTTTAACGATAACAGACAAACCTTTTATTGGTTAACTGTTATACTTTTATTATTTACTTATTAGACTCTAATAAACATTTTGAGACCCGTTAGAACTTTTTGCAATGTGAATTGCACATTTGGCACCATATAGTTCACAAGGCACTTTTTCGGACCTATATAACTAATGTATAGTGCAAATTTTTTAGTTAAGTTCTTTTAACGATAACAGACAAACCTTTTATTGGTTAACTGTTATACTTTTATTATTTACTTATTAGACTCTAATAAACATTTTGAGACCCGTTAGAACTTTTTGCAATGTGAATTGCACATTTGGCACCATATAGTTCACAAGGCACTTTTTAGGACCTATATAACTAATGTATAGTGCAAATTTTTTAGTTAAGTTCTTTTAACGATAACAGACAAACCTTTTATTGGTTAACTGTTATACTTTTATTATTTACTTATTAGACTCTAATAAACATTTTGAGACTCGTTAGAAATTTTTGCAATGTGAATTGCACATTTGGCACCATATAGTTCACAAGGCACTTTTTAGGACCTATATAACTAATGTATAGTGCAAATTTTTTAGTTAAGTTCTTTTAACGATAACAGACAAACCTTTTATTGGTTAACTGTTATACTTTTATTATTTACTTATTAAACTCTATTAAACATTTTGAGACCCGTTAGAACTTTTTGCAATGTGAATTGCACATTTGGCACCATATAGTTCACAAGGCACTTTTTAGGACCTATATAACTAATGTATAGTGCAAATTTTTTAGTTAAGTTCTTTTAACGATAACAGACAAACCTTTTATTGGTTAACTGTTATACTTTTATTATTTACTTATTAGACTCTAATAAACATTTTGAGACCCGTTAGAACTTTTTGCAATGTGAATTGCACATTTGGCACCATATAGTTCACAAGGCACTTTTTAGGACCTATACAACTAATGTATAGTGCAAATTTTTTAGTTAAGTTCTTTTAACGATAACAGACAAACCTTTTATTGGTTAACTGTTATACTTTTATTATTTACTTATTAGACTCTAATAAACATTTTGAGACCCGTTAGAACTTTTTGCAATGTGAATTGCACATTTGGCACCATATAGTTCACAAGGCACTTTTTAGGACCTATATAACTAATGTATAGTACAAATTTTTTAGTTAAGTTCTTTTAACGATAACAGACAAACCTTTTATTGGTTAACTGTTATACTTTTATTATTTACTTATTAGACTCTAATAAACATTTTGAGACCCGTTAGAACTTTTTGCAATGTGAATTGCACATTTGGCACCATATAGTTCACAAGGCACTTTTTAGGACCTATATAACTAATGTATAGTGCAAATTTTTTAGTTAAATTCTTTTAACGATAACAGACAAACCTTTTATTGGTTAACTGTTATACTTTTATTATTTACTTATTAGACTCAATTAAACATTTTGAGACCCGTTAGAACTTTTTGCAATGTGAATTAAACATTTGGCACCATATAGTTCACAAGGCACTTTTTAGGACCTATATAACTAATGTATAGTACAAATTTTTTAGTTAAGTTCTTTTAACGATAACAGACAAACCTTTTATTGGTTAACTGTTATACTTTTATTATTTACTTATTAGACTCTAATAAACATTTTGAGACCCGTTAGAAATTTTTGCAATGTGAATTGCACATTTGGCACCATATAGTTCACAAGGCACTTTTTAGGACCTATATAACTAATGTACAGTGCAAATTTTTTAGTTAAGTTCTTTTAACGATAACAGACAAACCTTTTATTGGTTAACTGTTATACTTTTATTATTTACTTATTAGACTCTAATAAACATTTTGAGACCCGTTAGAACTTTTTGCAATGTGAATTGCACATTTGGCACCATATAGTTCACAAGGCACTTTTTAGGACCTATATAACTAATGTATAGTACAAATTTTTTAGTTAAGTTCTTTTAACGATAACAGACAAACCTTTTATTGGTTAACTGTTATACTTTTATTATTTACTTATTAGACTCTAATAAACATTTTGAGACCCGTTAGAACTTTTTGCAATGTGAATTGCACATTTGGCACCATATAGTTCACAAGGCACTTTTTCGGACCTATATAACTAATGTATAGTGCAAATTTTTTAGTTAAGTTCTTTTAACGATAACAGACAAACCTTTTATTGGTTAACTGTTATACTTTTATTATTTACTTATTAGACTCTAATAAACATTTTGAGACCCGTTAGAACTTTTTGCAATGTGAATTGCACATTTGGCACCATATAGTTCACAAGGCACTTTTTAGGACCTATATAACTAATGTATAGTGCAAATTTTTTAGTTAAGTTCTTTTAACGATAACAGACAAACCTTTTATTGGTTAACTGTTATACTTTTATTATTTACTTATTAGACTCTAATAAACATTTTGAGACTCGTTAGAAATTTTTGCAATGTGAATTGCACATTTGGCACCATATAGTTCACAAGGCACTTTTTAGGACCTATATAACTAATGTATAGTGCAAATTTTTTAGTTAAGTTCTTTTAACGATAACAGACAAACCTTTTATTGGTTAACTGTTATACTTTTATTATTTACTTATTAAACTCTATTAAACATTTTGAGACCCGTTAGAACTTTTTGCAATGTGAATTGCACATTTGGCACCATATAGTTCACAAGGCACTTTTTAGGACCTATATAACTAATGTATAGTGCAAATTTTTTAGTTAAGTTCTTTTAACGATAACAGACAAACCTTTTATTGGTTAACTGTTATACTTTTATTATTTACTTATTAGACTCTAATAAACATTTTGAGACCCGTTAGAACTTTTTGCAATGTGAATTGCACATTTGGCACCATATAGTTCACAAGGCACTTTTTAGGACCTATACAACTAATGTATAGTGCAAATTTTTTAGTTAAGTTCTTTTAACGATAACAGACAAACCTTTTATTGGTTAACTGTTATACTTTTATTATTTACTTATTAGACTCTAATAAACATTTTGAGACCCGTTAGAACTTTTTGCAATGTGAATTGCACATTTGGCACCATATAGTTCACAAGGCACTTTTTAGGACCTATATAACTAATGTATAGTACAAATTTTTTAGTTAAGTTCTTTTAACGATAACAGACAAACCTTTTATTGGTTAACTGTTATACTTTTATTATTTACTTATTAGACTCTAATAAACATTTTGAGACCCGTTAGAACTTTTTGCAATGTGAATTGCACATTTGGCACCATATAGTTCACAAGGCACTTTTTAGGACCTATATAACTAATGTATAGTGCAAATTTTTTAGTTAAATTCTTTTAACGATAACAGACAAACCTTTTATTGGTTAACTGTTATACTTTTATTATTTACTTATTAGACTCAATTAAACATTTTGAGACCCGTTAGAACTTTTTGCAATGTGAATTAAACATTTGGCACCATATAGTTCACAAGGCACTTTTTAGGACCTATATAACTAATGTATAGTACAAATTTTTTAGTTAAGTTCTTTTAACGATAACAGACAAACCTTTTATTGGTTAACTGTTATACTTTTATTATTTACTTATTAGACTCTAATAAACATTTTGAGACCCGTTAGAAATTTTTGCAATGTGAATTAAACATTTGGCACCATATAGTTCACAAGGCACTTTTTAGGACCTATATAACTAATGTATAGTACAAATTTTTTAGTTAAGTTCTTTTAACGATAACAGACAAACCTTTTATTGGTTAACTGTTATACTTTTATTATTTACTTATTAGACTCTAATAAACATTTTGAGACCCGTTAGAACTTTTTGCAATGTGAATTGCACATTTGGCACCATATAGTTCACAAGGCACTTTTTAGGACCTATATAACTAATGTATAGTGCAAATTTTTTAGTTAAGTTCTTTTAACGATAACAGACAAACCTTTTATTGGTTAACTGTTATACTTTTATTATTTACTTATTAGACTCTAATAAACATTTTGAGACCCGTTAGAACTTTTTGCAATGTGAATTGCACATTTGGCACCATATAGTTCACAAGGCACTTTTTAGGACCTATATAACTAATGTATAGTGCAAATTTTTTAGTTAAGTTCTTTTAACGATAACAGACAAACCTTTTATTGGTTAACTGTTATACTTTTATTATTTACTTATTAGACTCTAATAAACATTTTGAGACCCGTTAGAACTTTTTGCAATGTGAATTGCACATTTGGCACCATATAGTTCACAAGGCACTTTTTAGGACCTATATAACTAATGTATAGTGCAAATTTTTTAGTTAAGTTCTTTTAACGATAACAGACAAACCTTTTATTGGTTAACTGTTATACTTTTATTATTTACTTATTAGACTCTAATAAACATTTTGAGACCCGTTAGAACTTTTTGCAATGTGAATTGCACATTTGGCACCATATAGTTCACAAGGCACTTTTTAGGACCTATACAACTAATGTATAGTGCAAATTTTTTAGTTAAGTTCTTTTAACGATAACAGACAAACCTTTTATTGGTTAACTGTTATACTTTTATTATTTACTTATTAGACTCTAATAAACATTTTGAGACCCGTTAGAACTTTTTGCAATGTGAATTGCACATTTGGCACCATATAGTTCACAAGGCACTTTTTCGGACCTATATAACTAATGTATAGTGCAAATTTTTTAGTTAAGTTCTTTTAACGATAACAGACAAACCTTTTATTGGTTAACTGTTATACTTTTATTATTTACTTATTAGACTCTAATAAACATTTTGAGACCCGTTAGAACTTTTTGCAATGTGAATTGCACATTTGGCACCATATAGTTCACAAGGCACTTTTTAGGACCTATATAACTAATGTATAGTGCAAATTTTTTAGTTAAGTTCTTTTAACGATAACAGACAAACCTTTTATTGGTTAACTGTTATACTTTTATTATTTACTTATTAGACTCTAATAAACATTTTGAGACCCGTTAGAACTTTTTGCAATGTGAATTGCACATTTGGCACCATATAGTTCACAAGGCACTTTTTAGGACCTATATAACTAATGTACAGTGCAAATTTTTTAGTTAAGTTCTTTTAACGATAACAGACAAACCTTTTATTGGTTAACTGTTATACTTTTATTATTTACTTATTAGACTCTAATAAACATTTTGAGACCCGTTAGAACTTTTTGCAATGTGAATTGCACATTTGGCACCATATAGTTCACAAGGCACTTTTTAGGACCTATATAACTAATGTATAGTGCAAATTTTTTAGTTAAGTTCTTTTAACGATAACAGACAAACCTTTTATTGGTTAACTGTTATACTTTTATTATTTACTTATTAGACTCTAATAAACATTTTGAGACCCGTTAGAACTTTTTGCAATGTGAATTGCACATTTGGCACCATATAGTTCACAAGGCACATTTTCAGACCTATATAACTAATGTATAGTGCAAATTTTTTAGTTAAGTTCTTTTAACGATAACAGACAAACCTTTTATTGGTTAACTGTTATACTTTTATTATTTACTTATTAGACTCTAATAAACATTTTGAGACCCGTTAGAACTTTTTGCAATGTGAATTAAACATTTGGCACCATATAGTTCACAAGGCACTTTTTAGGACCTATATAACTAATGTATAGTACAAATTTTTTAGTTAAGTTCTTTTAACGATAACAGACAAACCTTTTATTGGTTAACTGTTATACTTTTATTATTTACTTATTAGACTCTAATAAACATTTTGAGACCCGTTAGAACTTTTTGCAATGTGAATTGCACATTTGGCACCATATAGTTCACAAGGCACTTTTTAGGACCTATACAACTAATGTATAGTGCAAATTTTTTAGTTAAGTTCTTTTAACGATAACAGACAAACCTTTTATTGGTTAACTGTTATACTTTTATTATTTACTTATTAGACTCTAATAAACATTTTGAGACCCGTTAGAACTTTTTGCAATGTGAATTGCACATTTGGCACCATATAGTTCACAAGGCACTTTTTAGGACCTATATAACTAATGTATAGTGCAAATTTTTTAGTTAAGTTCTTTTAACGATAACAGACAAACCTTTTATTGGTTAACTGTTATACTTTTATTATTTACTTATTAGACTCTAATAAACATTTTGAGACCCGTTAGAACTTTTTGCAATGTGAATTGCACATTTGGCACCATATAGTTCACAAGGCACTTTTTAGGACCTATATAACTAATGTATAGTACAAATTTTTTAGTTAAGTTCTTTTAACGATAACAGACAAACCTTTTATTGGTTAACTGTTATACTTTTATTATTTACTTATTAGACTCTAATAAACATTTTGAGACCCGTTAGAACTTTTTGCAATGTGAATTGCACATTTGGCACCATATAGTTCACAAGGCACTTTTTAGGACCTATATAACTAATGTATAGTGCAAATTTTTTAGTTAAATTCTTTTAACGATAACAGACAAACCTTTTATTGGTTAACTGTTATACTTTTATTATTTACTTATTAGACTCTAATAAACATTTTGAGACCCGTTAGAACTTTTTGCAATGTGAATTGCACATTTGGCACCATGTAGTTCACAAGGCACTTTTTAGGACCTATATAACTAATGTATAGTGTAAATTTTTTAGTTAAGTTCTTTTAACGATAACAGACAAACCTTTTATTGGTTAACTGTTATACTTTTATTATTTACTTATTAGACTCTAATAAACATTTTGAGACCCGTTAGAACTTTTTGCAATGTGAATTGCACATTTGGCACCATATAGTTCACAAGGCACTTTTTAGGACCTATATAACTAATGTACAGTGCAAATTTTTTAGTTAAGTTCTTTTAACGATAACAGACAAACCTTTTATTGGTTAACTGTTATACTTTTATTATTTACTTATTAGACTCTAATAAACATTTTGAGACCCGTTAGAACTTTTTGCAATGTGAATTGCACATTTGGCACCATATAGTTCACAAGGCACTTTTTAGGACCTATATAACTAATGTATAGTACAAATTTTTTAGTTAAGTTCTTTTAACGATAACAGACAAACCTTTTATTGGTTAACTGTTATACTTTTATTATTTACTTATTAGACTCTAATAAACATTTTGAGACCCGTTAGAACTTTTTGCAATGTGAATTGCACATTTGGCACCATATAGTTCACAAGGCACTTTTTCGGACCTATATAACTAATGTATAGTGCAAATTTTTTAGTTAAGTTCTTTTAACGATAACAGACAAACCTTTTATTGGTTAACTGTTATACTTTTATTATTTACTTATTAGACTCTAATAAACATTTTGAGACCCGTTAGAACTTTTTGCAATGTGAATTGCACATTTGGCACCATATAGTTCACAAGGCACTTTTTAGGACCTATATAACTAATGTATAGTGCAAATTTTTTAGTTAAGTTCTTTTAACGATAACAGACAAACCTTTTATTGGTTAACTGTTATACTTTTATTATTTACTTATTAGACTCTAATAAACATTTTGAGACTCGTTAGAAATTTTTGCAATGTGAATTGCACATTTGGCACCATATAGTTCACAAGGCACTTTTTAGGACCTATATAACTAATGTATAGTGCAAATTTTTTAGTTAAGTTCTTTTAACGATAACAGACAAACCTTTTATTGGTTAACTGTTATACTTTTATTATTTACTTATTAAACTCTATTAAACATTTTGAGACCCGTTAGAACTTTTTGCAATGTGAATTGCACATTTGGCACCATATAGTTCACAAGGCACTTTTTAGGACCTATATAACTAATGTATAGTGCAAATTTTTTAGTTAAGTTCTTTTAACGATAACAGACAAACCTTTTATTGGTTAACTGTTATACTTTTATTATTTACTTATTAGACTCTAATAAACATTTTGAGACCCGTTAGAACTTTTTGCAATGTGAATTGCACATTTGGCACCATATAGTTCACAAGGCACTTTTTAGGACCTATACAACTAATGTATAGTGCAAATTTTTTAGTTAAGTTCTTTTAACGATAACAGACAAACCTTTTATTGGTTAACTGTTATACTTTTATTATTTACTTATTAGACTCTAATAAACATTTTGAGACCCGTTAGAACTTTTTGCAATGTGAATTGCACATTTGGCACCATATAGTTCACAAGGCACTTTTTAGGACCTATATAACTAATGTATAGTACAAATTTTTTAGTTAAGTTCTTTTAACGATAACAGACAAACCTTTTATTGGTTAACTGTTATACTTTTATTATTTACTTATTAGACTCTAATAAACATTTTGAGACCCGTTAGAACTTTTTGCAATGTGAATTGCACATTTGGCACCATATAGTTCACAAGGCACTTTTTAGGACCTATATAACTAATGTATAGTGCAAATTTTTTAGTTAAATTCTTTTAACGATAACAGACAAACCTTTTATTGGTTAACTGTTATACTTTTATTATTTACTTATTAGACTCAATTAAACATTTTGAGACCCGTTAGAACTTTTTGCAATGTGAATTAAACATTTGGCACCATATAGTTCACAAGGCACTTTTTAGGACCTATATAACTAATGTATAGTACAAATTTTTTAGTTAAGTTCTTTTAACGATAACAGACAAACCTTTTATTGGTTAACTGTTATACTTTTATTATTTACTTATTAGACTCTAATAAACATTTTGAGACCCGTTAGAAATTTTTGCAATGTGAATTAAACATTTGGCACCATATAGTTCACAAGGCACTTTTTAGGACCTATATAACTAATGTATAGTACAAATTTTTTAGTTAAGTTCTTTTAACGATAACAGACAAACCTTTTATTGGTTAACTGTTATACTTTTATTATTTACTTATTAGACTCTAATAAACATTTTGAGACCCGTTAGAACTTTTTGCAATGTGAATTGCACATTTGGCACCATATAGTTCACAAGGCACTTTTTAGGACCTATATAACTAATGTATAGTGCAAATTTTTTAGTTAAGTTCTTTTAACGATAACAGACAAACCTTTTATTGGTTAACTGTTATACTTTTATTATTTACTTATTAGACTCTAATAAACATTTTGAGACCCGTTAGAACTTTTTGCAATGTGAATTGCACATTTGGCACCATATAGTTCACAAGGCACTTTTTAGGACCTATATAACTAATGTATAGTGCAAATTTTTTAGTTAAGTTCTTTTAACGATAACAGACAAACCTTTTATTGGTTAACTGTTATACTTTTATTATTTACTTATTAGACTCTAATAAACATTTTGAGACCCGTTAGAACTTTTTGCAATGTGAATTGCACATTTGGCACCATATAGTTCACAAGGCACTTTTTAGGACCTATATAACTAATGTATAGTGCAAATTTTTTAGTTAAGTTCTTTTAACGATAACAGACAAACCTTTTATTGGTTAACTGTTATACTTTTATTATTTACTTATTAGACTCTAATAAACATTTTGAGACCCGTTAGAACTTTTTGCAATGTGAATTGCACATTTGGCACCATATAGTTCACAAGGCACTTTTTAGGACCTATACAACTAATGTATAGTGCAAATTTTTTAGTTAAGTTCTTTTAACGATAACAGACAAACCTTTTATTGGTTAACTGTTATACTTTTATTATTTACTTATTAGACTCTAATAAACATTTTGAGACCCGTTAGAACTTTTTGCAATGTGAATTGCACATTTGGCACCATATAGTTCACAAGGCACTTTTTCGGACCTATATAACTAATGTATAGTGCAAATTTTTTAGTTAAGTTCTTTTAACGATAACAGACAAACCTTTTATTGGTTAACTGTTATACTTTTATTATTTACTTATTAGACTCTAATAAACATTTTGAGACCCGTTAGAACTTTTTGCAATGTGAATTGCACATTTGGCACCATATAGTTCACAAGGCACTTTTTAGGACCTATATAACTAATGTATAGTGCAAATTTTTTAGTTAAGTTCTTTTAACGATAACAGACAAACCTTTTATTGGTTAACTGTTATACTTTTATTATTTACTTATTAGACTCTAATAAACATTTTGAGACCCGTTAGAACTTTTTGCAATGTGAATTGCACATTTGGCACCATATAGTTCACAAGGCACTTTTTAGGACCTATATAACTAATGTACAGTGCAAATTTTTTAGTTAAGTTCTTTTAACGATAACAGACAAACCTTTTATTGGTTAACTGTTATACTTTTATTATTTACTTATTAGACTCTAATAAACATTTTGAGACCCGTTAGAACTTTTTGCAATGTGAATTGCACATTTGGCACCATATAGTTCACAAGGCACTTTTTAGGACCTATATAACTAATGTATAGTGCAAATTTTTTAGTTAAGTTCTTTTAACGATAACAGACAAACCTTTTATTGGTTAACTGTTATACTTTTATTATTTACTTATTAGACTCTAATAAACATTTTGAGACCCGTTAGAACTTTTTGCAATGTGAATTGCACATTTGGCACCATATAGTTCACAAGGCACATTTTCAGACCTATATAACTAATGTATAGTGCAAATTTTTTAGTTAAGTTCTTTTAACGATAACAGACAAACCTTTTATTGGTTAACTGTTATACTTTTATTATTTACTTATTAGACTCTAATAAACATTTTGAGACCCGTTAGAACTTTTTGCAATGTGAATTAAACATTTGGCACCATATAGTTCACAAGGCACTTTTTAGGACCTATATAACTAATGTATAGTACAAATTTTTTAGTTAAGTTCTTTTAACGATAACAGACAAACCTTTTATTGGTTAACTGTTATACTTTTATTATTTACTTATTAGACTCTAATAAACATTTTGAGACCCGTTAGAACTTTTTGCAATGTGAATTGCACATTTGGCACCATATAGTTCACAAGGCACTTTTTAGGACCTATACAACTAATGTATAGTGCAAATTTTTTAGTTAAGTTCTTTTAACGATAACAGACAAACCTTTTATTGGTTAACTGTTATACTTTTATTATTTACTTATTAGACTCTAATAAACATTTTGAGACCCGTTAGAACTTTTTGCAATGTGAATTGCACATTTGGCACCATATAGTTCACAAGGCACTTTTTAGGACCTATATAACTAATGTATAGTGCAAATTTTTTAGTTAAGTTCTTTTAACGATAACAGACAAACCTTTTATTGGTTAACTGTTATACTTTTATTATTTACTTATTAGACTCTAATAAACATTTTGAGACCCGTTAGAACTTTTTGCAATGTGAATTGCACATTTGGCACCATATAGTTCACAAGGCACTTTTTAGGACCTATATAACTAATGTATAGTACAAATTTTTTAGTTAAGTTCTTTTAACGATAACAGACAAACCTTTTGTTGGTTAACTGTTATACTTTTATTATTTACTTATTAGACTCTAATAAACATTTTGAGACCCGTTAGAACTTTTTGCAATGTGAATTGCACATTTGGCACCATATAGTTCACAAGGCACTTTTTAGGACCTATATAACTAATGTATAGTGCAAATTTTTTAGTTAAGTTCTTTTAACGATAACAGACAAACCTTTTATTGGTTAACTGTTATACTTTTATTATTTACTTATTAGACTCTAATAAACATTTTGAGACCCGTTAGAACTTTTTGCAATGTGAATTGCACATTTGGCACCATATAGTTCACAAGGCACTTTTTAGGACCTATATAACTAATGTATAGTGCAAATTTTTTAGTTAAGTTCTTTTAACGATAACAGACAAACCTTTTATTGGTTAACTGTTATACTTTTATTATTTACTTATTAGACTCTAATAAACATTTTGAGACCCGTTAGAACTTTTTGCAATGTGAATTGCACATTTGGCACCATATAGTTCACAAGGCACTTTTTAGGACCTATATAACTAATGTATAGTGCAAATTTTTTAGTTAAGTTCTTTTAACGATAACAGACAAACCTTTTATTGGTTAACTGTTATACTTTTATTATTTACTTATTAGACTCTAATAAACATTTTGAGACCCGTTAGAACTTTTTGCAATGTGAATTGCACATTTGGCACCATATAGTTCACAAGGCACTTTTTAGGACCTATACAACTAATGTATAGTGCAAATTTTTTAGTTAAGTTCTTTTAACGATAACAGACAAACCTTTTATTGGTTAACTGTTATACTTTTATTATTTACTTATTAGACTCTAATAAACATTTTGAGACCCGTTAGAACTTTTTGCAATGTGAATTGCACATTTGGCACCATATAGTTCACAAGGCACTTTTTAGGACCTATATAACTAATGTATAGTGCAAATTTTTTAGTTAAGTTCTTTTAACGATAACAGACAAACCTTTTATTGGTTAACTGTTATACTTTTATTATTTACTTATTAGACTCTAATAAACATTTTGAGACCCGTTAGAACTTTTTGCAATGTGAATTGCACATTTGGCACCATATAGTTCACAAGGCACTTTTTAGGACCTATATAAATAATGTATAGTGCAAATTTTTTAGTTAAGTTCTTTTAACGATAACAGACAAACCTTTTATTGGTTAACTGTTATACTTTTATTATTTACTTATTAGACTCTAATAAACATTTTGAGACCCGTTAGAACTTTTTGCAATGTGAATTGCACATTTGGCACCATATAGTTCACAAGGCACTTTTTAGGACCTATATAACTAATGTATAGTGCAAATTTTTTAGTTAAGTTCTTTTAACGATAACAGACAAACCTTTTATTGGTTAACTGTTATACTTTTATTATTTACTTATTAGACTCTAATAAACATTTTGAGACCCGTTAGAACTTTTTGCAATGTGAATTGCACATTTGGCACCATATAGTTCACAAGGCACATTTTCAGACCTATATAACTAATGTATAGTGCAAATTTTTTAGTTAAGTTTTTTTAACGATAACAGACAAACCTTTTATTGGTTAACTGTTATACTTTTAATATTTACTTATTAGACTCTAATAAACATTTTGAGACCCGTTAGAACTTTTTGCAATGTGAATTAAACATTTGGCACCATATAGTTCACAAGGCCTTTTTTAGGACCTATATAACTAATGTATAGTACAAATTTTTTAGTTAAGTTCTTTTAACGATAACAGACAAACCTTTTATTGGTTAACTGTTATACTTTTATTATTTACTTATTAGACTCTAATAAACATTTTGAGACCCGTTAGAACTTTTTGCAATGTGAATTGCACATTTGGCACCATATAGTTCACAAGGCACTTTTTAGGACCTATATAACTAATGTATAGTGCAAATTTTTTAGTTAAGTTCTTTTAACGATAACAGACAAACCTTTTATTGGTTAACTGTTATACTTTTATTATTTACTTATTAGACTCTAATAAACATTTTGAGACCCGTTAGAACTTTTTGCAATGTGAATTGCACATTTGGCACCATATAGTTCACAAGGCACTTTTTAGGACCTATATAACTAATGTATAGTGCAAATTTTTTAGTTAAATTCTTTTAACGATAACAGACAAACCTTTTATTGGTTAACTGTTATACTTTTATTATTTACTTATTAGACTCTAATAAACATTTTGAGACCCGTTAGAACTTTTTGCAATGTGAATTGCACATTTGGCACCATGTAGTTCACAAGGCACTTTTTAGGACCTATATAACTAATGTACAGTGCAAATTTTTTAGTTAAGTTCTTTTAACGATAACAGACAAACCTTTTATTGGTTAACTGTTATACTTTTATTATTTACTTATTAGACTCTAATAAACATTTTGAGACCCGTTAGAACTTTTTGCAATGTGAATTGCACATTTGGCACCATATAGTTCACAAGGCACTTTTTAGGACCTATATAACTAATGTACAGTGCAAATTTTTTAGTTAAGTTATTTTAACGATAACAGACAAACCTTTTATTGGTTAACTGTTATACTTTTATTATTTACTTATTAGACTCTAATAAACATTTTGAGACCCGTTAGAACTTTTTGCAATGTGAATTGCACATTTGGCACCATATAGTTCACAAGGCACTTTTTAGGACCTATATAACTAATGTACAGTGCAAATTTTTTAGTTAAGTTCTTTTAACGATAACAGACAAACCTTTTATTGGTTAACTGTTATACTTTTATTATTTACTTATTAGACTCTAATAAACATTTTGAGACCCGTTAGAACTTTTTGCAATGTGAATTGCACATTTGGCACCATATAGTTCACAAGGCACTTTTTAGGACCTATATAACTAATGTATAGTACAAATTTTTTAGTTAAGTTCTTTTAACGATAACAGACAAACCTTTTATTGGTTAACTGTTATACTTTTATTATTTACTTATTAGACTCTAATAAACATTTTGAGACCCGTTAGAACTTTTTGCAATGTGAATTGCACATTTGGCACCATATAGTTCACAAGGCACTTTTTCGGACCTATATAACTAATGTATAGTGCAAATTTTTTAGTTAAGTTCTTTTAACGATAACAGACAAACCTTTTATTGGTTAACTGTTATACTTTTATTATTTACTTATTAGACTCTAATAAACATTTTGAGACCCGTTAGAACTTTTTGCAATGTGAATTGCACATTTGGCACCATATAGTTCACAAGGCACTTTTTAGGACCTATATAACTAATGTATAGTGCAAATTTTTTAGTTAAGTTCTTTTAACGATAACAGACAAACCTTTTATTGGTTAACTGTTATACTTTTATTATTTACTTATTAGACTCTAATAAACATTTTGAGACTCGTTAGAAATTTTTGCAATGTGAATTGCACATTTGGCACCATATAGTTCACAAGGCACTTTTTAGGACCTATATAACTAATGTATAGTGCAAATTTTTTAGTTAAGTTCTTTTAACGATAACAGACAAACCTTTTATTGGTTAACTGTTATACTTTTATTATTTACTTATTAAACTCTATTAAACATTTTGAGACCCGTTAGAACTTTTTGCAATGTGAATTGCACATTTGGCACCATATAGTTCACAAGGCACTTTTTAGGACCTATATAACTAATGTATAGTGCAAATTTTTTAGTTAAGTTCTTTTAACGATAACAGACAAACCTTTTATTGGTTAACTGTTATACTTTTATTATTTACTTATTAGACTCTAATAAACATTTTGAGACCCGTTAGAACTTTTTGCAATGTGAATTGCACATTTGGCACCATATAGTTCACAAGGCACTTTTTAGGACCTATACAACTAATGTATAGTGCAAATTTTTTAGTTAAGTTCTTTTAACGATAACAGACAAACCTTTTATTGGTTAACTGTTATACTTTTATTATTTACTTATTAGACTCTAATAAACATTTTGAGACCCGTTAGAACTTTTTGCAATGTGAATTGCACATTTGGCACCATATAGTTCACAAGGCACTTTTTAGGACCTATATAACTAATGTATAGTACAAATTTTTTAGTTAAGTTCTTTTAACGATAACAGACAAACCTTTTATTGGTTAACTGTTATACTTTTATTATTTACTTATTAGACTCTAATAAACATTTTGAGACCCGTTAGAACTTTTTGCAATGTGAATTGCACATTTGGCACCATATAGTTCACAAGGCACTTTTTAGGACCTATATAACTAATGTATAGTGCAAATTTTTTAGTTAAATTCTTTTAACGATAACAGACAAACCTTTTATTGGTTAACTGTTATACTTTTATTATTTACTTATTAGACTCTAATAAACATTTTGAGACCCGTTAGAACTTTTTGCAATGTGAATTAAACATTTGGCACCATATAGTTCACAAGGCACTTTTTAGGACCTATATAACTAATGTATAGTACAAATTTTTTAGTTAAGTTCTTTTAACGATAACAGACAAACCTTTTATTGGTTAACTGTTATACTTTTATTATTTACTTATTAGACTCTAATAAACATTTTGAGACCCGTTAGAAATTTTTGCAATGTGAATTAAACATTTGGCACCATATAGTTCACAAGGCACTTTTTAGGACCTATATAACTAATGTATAGTACAAATTTTTTAGTTAAGTTCTTTTAACGATAACAGACAAACCTTTTATTGGTTAACTGTTATACTTTTATTATTTACTTATTAGACTCTAATAAACATTTTGAGACCCGTTAGAACTTTTTGCAATGTGAATTGCACATTTGGCACCATATAGTTCACAAGGCACTTTTTAGGACCTATATAACTAATGTATAGTGCAAATTTTTTAGTTAAGTTCTTTTAACGATAACAGACAAACCTTTTATTGGTTAACTGTTATACTTTTATTATTTACTTATTAGACTCTAATAAACATTTTGAGACCCGTTAGAACTTTTTGCAATGTGAATTGCACATTTGGCACCATATAGTTCACAAGGCACTTTTTAGGACCTATATAACTAATGTATAGTGCAAATTTTTTAGTTAAGTTCTTTTAACGATAACAGACAAACCTTTTATTGGTTAACTGTTATACTTTTATTATTTACTTATTAGACTCTAATAAACATTTTGAGACCCGTTAGAACTTTTTGCAATGTGAATTGCACATTTGGCACCATATAGTTCACAAGGCACTTTTTAGGACCTATATAACTAATGTATAGTGCAAATTTTTTAGTTAAGTTCTTTTAACGATAACAGACAAACCTTTTATTGGTTAACTGTTATACTTTTATTATTTACTTATTAGACTCTAATAAACATTTTGAGACCCGTTAGAACTTTTTGCAATGTGAATTGCACATTTGGCACCATATAGTTCACAAGGCACTTTTTAGGACCTATACAACTAATGTATAGTGCAAATTTTTTAGTTAAGTTCTTTTAACGATAACAGACAAACCTTTTATTGGTTAACTGTTATACTTTTATTATTTACTTATTAGACTCTAATAAACATTTTGAGACCCGTTAGAACTTTTTGCAATGTGAATTGCACATTTGGCACCATATAGTTCACAAGGCACTTTTTCGGACCTATATAACTAATGTATAGTGCAAATTTTTTAGTTAAGTTCTTTTAATGATAACAGACAAACCTTTTATTGGTTAACTGTTATACTTTTATTATTTACTTATTAGACTCTAATAAACATTTTGAGACCCGTTAGAACTTTTTGCAATGTGAATTGCACATTTGGCACCATATAGTTCACAAGGCACTTTTTAGGACCTATATAACTAATGTATAGTGCAAATTTTTTAGTTAAGTTCTTTTAACGATAACAGACAAACCTTTTATTGGTTAACTGTTATACTTTTATTATTTACTTATTAGACTCTAATAAACATTTTGAGACCCGTTAGAACTTTTTGCAATGTGAATTGCACATTTGGCACCATATAGTTCACAAGGCACTTTTTAGGACCTATATAACTAATGTACAGTGCAAATTTTTTAGTTAAGTTCTTTTAACGATAACAGACAAACCTTTTATTGGTTAACTGTTATACTTTTATTATTTACTTATTAGACTCTAATAAACATTTTGAGACCCGTTAGAACTTTTTGCAATGTGAATTGCACATTTGGCACCATATAGTTCACAAGGCACTTTTTAGGACCTATATAACTAATGTATAGTGCAAATTTTTTAGTTAAGTTCTTTTAACGATAACAGACAAACCTTTTATTGGTTAACTGTTATACTTTTATTATTTACTTATTAGACTCTAATAAACATTTTGAGACCCGTTAGAACTTTTTGCAATGTGAATTGCACATTTGGCACCATATAGTTCACAAGGCACATTTTCAGACCTATATAACTAATGTATAGTGCAAATTTTTTAGTTAAATTCTTTTAACGATAACAGACAAACCTTTTATTGGTTAACTGTTATACTTTTATTATTTACTTATTAGACTCTAATAAACATTTTGAGACCCGTTAGAACTTTTTGCAATGTGAATTAAACATTTGGCACCATATAGTTCACAAGGCACTTTTTAGGACCTATATAACTAATGTATAGTACAAATTTTTTAGTTAAGTTCTTTTAACGATAACAGACAAACCTTTTATTGGTTAACTGTTATACTTTTATTATTTACTTATTAGACTCTAATAAACATTTTGAGACCCGTTAGAAATTTTTGCAATGTGAATTAAACATTTGGCACCATATAGTTCACAAGGCACTTTTTAGGACCTATATAACTAATGTATAGTACAAATTTTTTAGTTAAGTTCTTTTAACGATAACAGACAAACCTTTTATTGGTTAACTGTTATACTTTTATTATTTACTTATTAGACTCTAATAAACATTTTGAGACCCGTTAGAACTTTTTGCAATGTGAATTGCACATTTGGCACCATATAGTTCACAAGGCACTTTTTAGGACCTATATAACTAATGTATAGTGCAAATTTTTTAGTTAAGTTCTTTTAACGATAACAGACAAACCTTTTATTGGTTAACTGTTATACTTTTATTATTTACTTATTAGACTCTAATAAACATTTTGAGACCCGTTAGAACTTTTTGCAATGTGAATTGCACATTTGGCACCATATAGTTCACAAGGCACTTTTTAGGACCTATATAACTAATGTATAGTGCAAATTTTTTAGTTAAGTTCTTTTAACGATAACAGACAAACCTTTTATTGGTTAACTGTTATACTTTTATTATTTACTTATTAGACTCTAATAAACATTTTGAGACCCGTTAGAACTTTTTGCAATGTGAATTGCACATTTGGCACCATATAGTTCACAAGGCACTTTTTAGGACCTATATAACTAATGTATAGTGCAAATTTTTTAGTTAAGTTCTTTTAACGATAACAGACAAACCTTTTATTGGTTAACTGTTATACTTTTATTATTTACTTATTAGACTCTAATAAACATTTTGAGACCCGTTAGAACTTTTTGCAATGTGAATTGCACATTTGGCACCATATAGTTCACAAGGCACTTTTTAGGACCTATACAACTAATGTATAGTGCAAATTTTTTAGTTAAGTTCTTTTAACGATAACAGACAAACCTTTTATTGGTTAACTGTTATACTTTTATTATTTACTTATTAGACTCTAATAAACATTTTGAGACCCGTTAGAACTTTTTGCAATGTGAATTGCACATTTGGCACCATATAGTTCACAAGGCACTTTTTCGGACCTATATAACTAATGTATAGTGCAAATTTTTTAGTTAAGTTCTTTTAACGATAACAGACAAACCTTTTATTGGTTAACTGTTATACTTTTATTATTTACTTATTAGACTCTAATAAACATTTTGAGACCCGTTAGAACTTTTTGCAATGTGAATTGCACATTTGGCACCATATAGTTCACAAGGCACTTTTTAGGACCTATATAACTAATGTATAGTGCAAATTTTTTAGTTAAGTTCTTTTAACGATAACAGACAAACCTTTTATTGGTTAACTGTTATACTTTTATTATTTACTTATTAGACTCTAATAAACATTTTGAGACCCGTTAGAACTTTTTGCAATGTGAATTGCACATTTGGCACCATATAGTTCACAAGGCACTTTTTAGGACCTATATAACTAATGTACAGTGCAAATTTTTTAGTTAAGTTCTTTTAACGATAACAGACAAACCTTTTATTGGTTAACTGTTATACTTTTATTATTTACTTATTAGACTCTAATAAACATTTTGAGACCCGTTAGAACTTTTTGCAATGTGAATTGCACATTTGGCACCATATAGTTCACAAGGCACTTTTTAGGACCTATATAACTAATGTATAGTGCAAATTTTTTAGTTAAGTTCTTTTAACGATAACAGACAAACCTTTTATTGGTTAACTGTTATACTTTTATTATTTACTTATTAGACTCTAATAAACATTTTGAGACCCGTTAGAACTTTTTGCAATGTGAATTGCACATTTGGCACCATATAGTTCACAAGGCACATTTTCAGACCTATATAACTAATGTATAGTGCAAATTTTTTAGTTAAGTTTTTTTAACGATAACAGACAAACCTTTTATTGGTTAACTGTTATACTTTTATTATTTACTTATTAGACTCTAATAAACATTTTGAGACCCGTTAGAACTTTTTGCAATGTGAATTAAACATTTGGCACCATATAGTTCACAAGGCACTTTTTAGGACCTATATAACTAATGTATAGTGCAAATTTTTTAGTTAAGTTCTTTTAACGATAACAGACAAACCTTTTATTGGTTAACTGTTATACTTTTATTATTTACTTATTAGACTCTAATAAACATTTTGAGACCCGTTAGAACTTTTTGCAATGTGAATTGCACATTTGGCACCATATAGTTCACAAGGCACATTTTCAGACCTATATAACTAATGTATAGTGCAAATTTTTTAGTTAAGTTCTTTTAACGATAACAGACAAACCTTTTATTGGTTAACTGTTATACTTTTATTATTTACTTATTAGACTCTAATAAACATTTTGAGACCCGTTAGAACTTTTTGCAATGTGAATTGCACATTTGGCACCATATAGTTCACAAGGCACATTTTCAGACCTATATAACTAATGTATAGTGCAAATTTTTTAGTTAAGTTCTTTTAACGATAACAGACAAACCTTTTATTGGTTAACTGTTATACTTTTATTATTTACTTATTAGACTCTAATAAACATTTTGAGACCCGTTAGAACTTTTTGCAATGTGAATTAAACATTTGGCACCATATAGTTCACAAGGCACTTTTTAGGACCTATATAACTAATGTATAGTACAAATTTTTTAGTTAAGTTCTTTTAACGATAACAGACAAACCTTTTATTGGTTAACTGTTATACTTTTATTATTTACTTATTAGACTCTAATAAACATTTTGAGACCCGTTAGAACTTTTTGCAATGTGAATTGCACATTTGGCACCATATAGTTCACAAGGCACTTTTTAGGACCTATACAACTAATGTATAGTGCAAATTTTTTAGTTAAGTTCTTTTAACGATAACAGACAAACCTTTTATTGGTTAACTGTTATACTTTTATTATTTACTTATTAGACTCTAATAAACATTTTGAGACCCGTTAGAACTTTTTGCAATGTGAATTGCACATTTGGCACCATATAGTTCACAAGGCACTTTTTAGGACCTATATAACTAATGTATAGTGCAAATTTTTTAGTTAAGTTCTTTTAACGATAACAGACAAACCTTTTATTGGTTAACTGTTATACTTTTATTATTTACTTATTAGACTCTAATAAACATTTTGAGACCCGTTAGAACTTTTTGCAATGTGAATTGCACATTTGGCACCATATAGTTCACAAGGCACTTTTTAGGACCTATATAACTAATGTATAGTGCAAATTTTTTAGTTAAGTTCTTTTAACGATAACAGACAAACCTTTTATTGGTTAACTGTTATACTTTTATTATTTACTTATTAGACTCTAATAAACATTTTGAGACCCGTTAGAACTTTTTGCAATGTGAATTGCACATTTGGCACCATATAGTTCACAAGGCACTTTTTAGGACCTATATAACTAATGTATAGTGCAAATTTTTTAGTTAAGTTCTTTTAACGATAACAGACAAACCTTTTATTGGTTAACTGTTATACTTTTATTATTTACTTATTAGACTCTAATAAACATTTTGAGACCCGTTAGAACTTTTTGCAATGTGAATTGCACATTTGGCACCATATAGTTCACAAGGCTCTTTTTAGGACCTATATAACTAATGTATAGTGCAAATTTTTTAGTTAAGTTCTTTTAACGATAACAGACAAACCTTTTATTGGTTAACTGTTATACTTTTATTATTTACTTATTAGACTCTAATAAACATTTTGAGACCCGTTAGAACTTTTTGCAATGTGAATTGCACATTTGGCACCATATAGTTCACAAGGCACTTTTTAGGACCTATATAACTAATGTATAGTGCAAATTTTTTAGTTAAGTTCTTTTAACGATAACAGACAAACCTTTTATTGGTTAACTGTTATACTTTTATTATTTACTTATTAGACTCTAATAAACATTTTGAGACCCGTTAGAACTTTTTGCAATGTGAATTGCACATTTGGCACCATATAGTTCACAAGGCACTTTTTAGGACCTATACAACTAATGTATAGTGCAAATTTTTTAGTTAAGTTCTTTTAACGATAACAGACAAACCTTTTATTGGTTAACTGTTATACTTTTATTATTTACTTATTAGACTCTAATAAACATTTTGAGACCCGTTAGAACTTTTTGCAATGTGAATTGCACATTTGGCACCATATAGTTCACAAGGCACTTTTTAGGACCTATATAACTAATGTATAGTGCAAATTTTTTAGTTAAGTTCTTTTAACGATAACAGACAAACCTTTTATTGGTTAACTGTTATACTTTTATTATTTACTTATTAGACTCTAATAAACATTTTGAGACCCGTTAGAACTTTTTGCAATGTGAATTGCACATTTGGCACCATATAGTTCACAAGGCACTTTTTAGGACCTATATAAATAATGTATAGTGCAAATTTTTTAGTTAAGTTCTTTTAACGATAACAGACAAACCTTTTATTGGTTAACTGTTATACTTTTATTATTTACTTATTAGACTCTAATAAACATTTTGAGACCCGTTAGAACTTTTTGCAATGTGAATTGCACATTTGGCACCATATAGTTCACAAGGCACTTTTTAGGACCTATATAACTAATGTATAGTGCAAATTTTTTAGTTAAGTTCTTTTAACGATAACAGACAAACCTTTTATTGGTTAACTGTTATACTTTTATTATTTACTTATTAGACTCTAATAAACATTTTGAGACCCGTTAGAACTTTTTGCAATGTGAATTGCACATTTGGCACCATATAGTTCACAAGGCACATTTTCAGACCTATATAACTAATGTATAGTGCAAATTTTTTAGTTAAGTTTTTTTAACGATAACAGACAAACCTTTTATTGGTTAACTGTTATACTTTTAATATTTACTTATTAGACTCTAATAAACATTTTGAGACCCGTTAGAACTTTTTGCAATGTGAATTAAACATTTGGCACCATATAGTTCACAAGGCACTTTTTAGGACCTATATAACTAATGTATAGTACAAATTTTTTAGTTAAGTTCTTTTAACGATAACAGACAAACCTTTTATTGGTTAACTGTTATACTTTTATTATTTACTTATTAGACTCTAATAAACATTTTGAGACCCGTTAGAACTTTTTGCAATGTGAATTGCACATTTGGCACCATATAGTTCACAAGGCACTTTTTAGGACCTATATAACTAATGTATAGTGCAAATTTTTTAGTTAAGTTCTTTTAACGATAACAGACAAACCTTTTATTGGTTAACTGTTATACTTTTATTATTTACTTATTAGACTCTAATAAACATTTTGAGACCCGTTAGAACTTTTTGCAATGTGAATTGCACATTTGGCACCATATAGTTCACAAGGCACTTTTTAGGACCTATATAACTAATGTATAGTGCAAATTTTTTAGTTAAATTCTTTTAACGATAACAGACAAACCTTTTATTGGTTAACTGTTATACTTTTATTATTTACTTATTAGACTCTAATAAACATTTTGAGACCCGTTAGAACTTTTTGCAATGTGAATTGCACATTTGGCACCATGTAGTTCACAAGGCACTTTTTAGGACCTATATAACTAATGTATAGTGTAAATTTTTTAGTTAAGTTCTTTTAACGATAACAGACAAACCTTTTATTGGTTAACTGTTATACTTTTATTATTTACTTATTAGACTCTAATAAACATTTTGAGACCCGTTAGAACTTTTTGCAATGTGAATTGCACATTTGGCACCATATAGTTCACAAGGCACTTTTTAGGACCTATATAACTAATGTACAGTGCAAATTTTTTAGTTAAGTTCTTTTAACGATAACAGACAAACCTTTTATTGGTTAACTGTTATACTTTTATTATTTACTTATTAGACTCTAATAAACATTTTGAGACCCGTTAGAACTTTTTGCAATGTGAATTGCACATTTGGCACCATATAGTTCACAAGGCACTTTTTAGGACCTATATAACTAATGTATAGTACAAATTTTTTAGTTAAGTTCTTTTAACGATAACAGACAAACCTTTTATTGGTTAACTGTTATACTTTTATTATTTACTTATTAGACTCTAATAAACATTTTGAGACCCGTTAGAACTTTTTGCAATGTGAATTGCACATTTGGCACCATATAGTTCACAAGGCACTTTTTCGGACCTATATAACTAATGTATAGTGCAAATTTTTTAGTTAAGTTCTTTTAACGATAACAGACAAACCTTTTATTGGTTAACTGTTATACTTTTATTATTTACTTATTAGACTCTAATAAACATTTTGAGACCCGTTAGAACTTTTTGCAATGTGAATTGCACATTTGGCACCATATAGTTCACAAGGCACTTTTTAGGACCTATATAACTAATGTATAGTGCAAATTTTTTAGTTAAGTTCTTTTAACGATAACAGACAAACCTTTTATTGGTTAACTGTTATACTTTTATTATTTACTTATTAGACTCTAATAAACATTTTGAGACTCGTTAGAAATTTTTGCAATGTGAATTGCACATTTGGCACCATATAGTTCACAAGGCACTTTTTAGGACCTATATAACTAATGTATAGTGCAAATTTTTTAGTTAAGTTCTTTTAACGATAACAGACAAACCTTTTATTGGTTAACTGTTATACTTTTATTATTTACTTATTAAACTCTATTAAACATTTTGAGACCCGTTAGAACTTTTTGCAATGTGAATTGCACATTTGGCACCATATAGTTCACAAGGCACTTTTTAGGACCTATATAACTAATGTATAGTGCAAATTGTTTAGTTAAGTTCTTTTAACGATAACAGACAAACCTTTTATTGGTTAACTGTTATACTTTTATTATTTACTTATTAGACTCTAATAAACATTTTGAGACCCGTTAGAACTTTTTGCAATGTGAATTGCACATTTGGCACCATATAGTTCACAAGGCACTTTTTAGGACCTATACAACTAATGTATAGTGCAAATTTTTTAGTTAAGTTCTTTTAACGATAACAGACAAACCTTTTATTGGTTAACTGTTATACTTTTATTATTTACTTATTAGACTCTAATAAACATTTTGAGACCCGTTAGAACTTTTTGCAATGTGAATTGCACATTTGGCACCATATAGTTCACAAGGCACTTTTTAGGACCTATATAACTAATGTATAGTACAAATTTTTTAGTTAAGTTCTTTTAACGATAACAGACAAACCTTTTATTGGTTAACTGTTATACTTTTATTATTTACTTATTAGACTCTAATAAACATTTTGAGACCCGTTAGAACTTTTTGCAATGTGAATTGCACATTTGGCACCATATAGTTCACAAGGCACTTTTTAGGACCTATATAACTAATGTATAGTGCAAATTTTTTAGTTAAATTCTTTTAACGATAACAGACAAACCTTTTATTGGTTAACTGTTATACTTTTATTATTTACTTATTAGACTCTAATAAACATTTTGAGACCCGTTAGAACTTTTTGCAATGTGAATTAAACATTTGGCACCATATAGTTCACAAGGCACTTTTTAGGACCTATATAACTAATGTATAGTACAAATTTTTTAGTTAAGTTCTTTTAACGATAACAGACAAACCTTTTATTGGTTAACTGTTATACTTTTATTATTTACTTATTAGACTCTAATAAACATTTTGAGACCCGTTAGAAATTTTTGCAATGTGAATTAAACATTTGGCACCATATAGTTCACAAGGCACTTTTTAGGACCTATATAACTAATGTATAGTACAAATTTTTTAGTTAAGTTCTTTTAACGATAACAGACAAACCTTTTATTGGTTAACTGTTATACTTTTATTATTTACTTATTAGACTCTAATAAACATTTTGAGACCCGTTAGAACTTTTTGCAATGTGAATTGCACATTTGGCACCATATAGTTCACAAGGCACTTTTTAGGACCTATATAACTAATGTATAGTGCAAATTTTTTAGTTAAGTTCTTTTAACGATAACAGACAAACCTTTTATTGGTTAACTGTTATACTTTTATTATTTACTTATTAGACTCTAATAAACATTTTGAGACCCGTTAGAACTTTTTGCAATGTGAATTGCACATTTGGCACCATATAGTTCACAAGGCACTTTTTAGGACCTATATAACTAATGTATAGTGCAAATTTTTTAGTTAAGTTCTTTTAACGATAACAGACAAACCTTTTATTGGTTAACTGTTATACTTTTATTATTTACTTATTAGACTCTAATAAACATTTTGAGACCCGTTAGAACTTTTTGCAATGTGAATTGCACATTTGGCACCATATAGTTCACAAGGCACTTTTTAGGACCTATATAACTAATGTATAGTGCAAATTTTTTAGTTAAGTTCTTTTAACGATAACAGACAAACCTTTTATTGGTTAACTGTTATACTTTTATTATTTACTTATTAGACTCTAATAAACATTTTGAGACCCGTTAGAACTTTTTGCAATGTGAATTGCACATTTGGCACCATATAGTTCACAAGGCACTTTTTAGGACCTATACAACTAATGTATAGTGCAAATTTTTTAGTTAAGTTCTTTTAACGATAACAGACAAACCTTTTATTGGTTAACTGTTATACTTTTATTATTTACTTATTAGACTCTAATAAACATTTTGAGACCCGTTAGAACTTTTTGCAATGTGAATTGCACATTTGGCACCATATAGTTCACAAGGCACTTTTTCGGACCTATATAACTAATGTATAGTGCAAATTTTTTAGTTAAGTTCTTTTAACGATAACAGACAAACCTTTTATTGGTTAACTGTTATACTTTTATTATTTACTTATTAGACTCTAATAAACATTTTGAGACCCGTTAGAACTTTTTGCAATGTGAATTGCACATTTGGCACCATATAGTTCACAAGGCACTTTTTAGGACCTATATAACTAATGTATAGTGCAAATTTTTTAGTTAAGTTCTTTTAACGATAACAGACAAACCTTTTATTGGTTAACTGTTATACTTTTATTATTTACTTATTAGACTCTAATAAACATTTTGAGACCCGTTAGAACTTTTTGCAATGTGAATTGCACATTTGGCACCATATAGTTCACAAGGCACTTTTTAGGACCTATATAACTAATGTACAGTGCAAATTTTTTAGTTAAGTTCTTTTAACGATAACAGACAAACCTTTTATTGGTTAACTGTTATACTTTTATTATTTACTTATTAGACTCTAATAAACATTTTGAGACCCGTTAGAACTTTTTGCAATGTGAATTGCACATTTGGCACCATATAGTTCACAAGGCACTTTTTAGGACCTATATAACTAATGTATAGTGCAAATTTTTTAGTTAAGTTCTTTTAACGATAACAGACAAACCTTTTATTGGTTAACTGTTATACTTTTATTATTTACTTATTAGACTCTAATAAACATTTTGAGACCCGTTAGAACTTTTTGCAATGTGAATTGCACATTTGGCACCATATAGTTCACAAGGCACATTTTCAGACCTATATAACTAATGTATAGTGCAAATTTTTTAGTTAAGTTCTTTTAACGATAACAGACAAACCTTTTATTGGTTAACTGTTATACTTTTATTATTTACTTATTAGACTCTAATAAACATTTTGAGACCCGTTAGAACTTTTTGCAATGTGAATTAAACATTTGGCACCATATAGTTCACAAGGCACTTTTTAGGACCTATATAACTAATGTATAGTACAAATTTTTTAGTTAAGTTCTTTTAACGATAACAGACAAACCTTTTATTGGTTAACTGTTATACTTTTATTATTTACTTATTAGACTCTAATAAACATTTTGAGACCCGTTAGAACTTTTTGCAATGTGAATTGCACATTTGGCACCATATAGTTCACAAGGCACTTTTTAGGACCTATACAACTAATGTATAGTGCAAATTTTTTAGTTAAGTTCTTTTAACGATAACAGACAAACCTTTTATTGGTTAACTGTTATACTTTTATTATTTACTTATTAGACTCTAATAAACATTTTGAGACCCGTTAGAACTTTTTGCAATGTGAATTGCACATTTGGCACCATATAGTTCACAAGGCACTTTTTAGGACCTATATAACTAATGTATAGTGCAAATTTTTTAGTTAAGTTCTTTTAACGATAACAGACAAACCTTTTATTGGTTAACTGTTATACTTTTATTATTTACTTATTAGACTCTAATAAACATTTTGAGACCCGTTAGAACTTTTTGCAATGTGAATTGCACATTTGGCACCATATAGTTCACAAGGCACTTTTTAGGACCTATATAACTAATGTATAGTACAAATTTTTTAGTTAAGTTCTTTTAACGATAACAGACAAACCTTTTATTGGTTAACTGTTATACTTTTATTATTTACTTATTAGACTCTAATAAACATTTTGAGACCCGTTAGAACTTTTTGCAATGTGAATTGCACATTTGGCACCATATAGTTCACAAGGCACTTTTTAGGACCTATATAACTAATGTATAGTGCAAATTTTTTAGTTAAGTTCTTTTAACGATAACAGACAAACCTTTTATTGGTTAACTGTTATACTTTTATTATTTACTTATTAGACTCTAATAAACATTTTGAGACCCGTTAGAACTTTTTGCAATGTGAATTGCACATTTGGCACCATATAGTTCACAAGGCACTTTTTAGGACCTATATAACTAATGTATAGTGCAAATTTTTTAGTTAAGTTCTTTTAACGATAACAGACAAACCTTTTATTGGTTAACTGTTATACTTTTATTATTTACTTATTAGACTCTAATAAACATTTTGAGACCCGTTAGAACTTTTTGCAATGTGAATTGCACATTTGGCACCATATAGTTCACAAGGCACTTTTTAGGACCTATATAACTAATGTATAGTGCAAATTTTTTAGTTAAGTTCTTTTAACGATAACAGACAAACCTTTTATTGGTTAACTGTTATACTTTTATTATTTACTTATTAGACTCTAATAAATATTTTGAGACCCGTTAGAACTTTTTGCAATGTGAATTGCACATTTGGCACCATATAGTTCACAAGGCACTTTTTAGGACCTATATAACTAATGTATAGTGCAAATTTTTTAGTTAAGTTCTTTTAACGATAACAGACAAACCTTTTATTGGTTAACTGTTATACTTTTATTATTTACTTA
Organism: Clavelina lepadiformis; assembly: GCF_947623445.1. Lineage (NCBI taxonomy): Eukaryota > Metazoa > Chordata > Ascidiacea > Aplousobranchia > Clavelinidae > Clavelina > Clavelina lepadiformis. The sequence goes on from NC_135241.1 coordinate 10,966,432, forward strand.
TTAGACTCTAATAAACATTTTGAGACCCGTTAGAACTTTTTGCAATGTGAATTGCACATTTGGCACCATATAGTTCACAAGGCACTTTTTAGGACCTATATAACTAATGTATAGTGCAAATTTTTTAGTTAAGTTCTTTTAACGATAACAGACAAACCTTTTATTGGTTAACTGTTATACTTTTATTATTTACTTATTAGACTCTAATAAACATTTTGAGACCCGTTAGAACTTTTTGCAATGTGAATTGCACATTTGGCACCATATAGTTCACAAGGCACTTTTTAGGACCTATATAACTAATGTATAGTGCAAATTTTTTAGTTAAGTTCTTTTAACGATAACAGACAAACCTTTTATTGGTTAACTGTTATACTTTTATTATTTACTTATTAGACTCTAATAAACATTTTGAGACCCGTTAGAACTTTTTGCAATGTGAATTAAACATTTGGCACCATATAGTTCACAAGGCACTTTTTAGAACCTATATAACTAATGTATAGTACAAATTTTTTAGTTAAGTTCTTTTAACGATAACAGACAAACCTTTTATTGGTTAACTGTTATACTTTTATTATTTACTTATTAGACTCTAATAAACATTTTGAGACTCGTTAGAACTTTTTGCAATGTGAATTGCACATTTGGCACCATATAGTTCACAAGGCACTTTTTAGGACCTATATAACTAATGTATAGTGCAAATTTTTTAGTTAAGTTCTTTTAACGATAACAGACAAACCTTTTATTGGTTAACTGTTATACTTTTATTATTTACTTATTAGACTCTAATAAACATTTTGAGACCCGTTAGAACTTTTTGCAATGTGAATTGCACATTTGGCACCATATAGTTCACAAGGCACTTTTTAGGACCTATATAACTAATGTATAGTGCAAATTTTTTAGTTAAATTCTTTTAACGATAACAGACAAACCTTTTATTGGTTAACTGTTATACTTTTATTATTTACTTATTAGACTCTAATAAACATTTTGAGACCCGTTAGAACTTTTTGCAATGTGAATTGCACATTTGGCACCATATAGTTCACAAGGCACTTTTTAGGACCTATATAACTAATGTATAGTGCAAATTTTTTAGTTAAGTTCTTTTAACGATAACAGACAAACCTTTTATTGGTTAACTGTTATACTTTTATTATTTACTTATTAGACTCTAATAAACATTTTGAGACCCGTTAGAACTTTTTGCAATGTGAATTGCACATTTGGCACCATATAGTTCACAAGGCACTTTTAAGGACCTATATAACTAATGTATAGTGCAAATTTTTTAGTTAAGTTCTTTTAACGATAACAGACAAACCTTTTATTGGTTAACTGTTATACTTTTATTATTTACTTATTAGACTCTAATAAACATTTTGAGACCCGTTAGAACTTTTTGCAATGTGAATTGCACATTTGGCACCATATAGTTCACAAGGCACTTTTTAGGACCTATATAACTAATGTATAGTACAAATTTTTTAGTTAAGTTCTTTTAACGATAACAGACAAACCTTTTATTGGTTAACTGTTATACTTTTATTATTTACTTATTAGACTCTAATAAACATTTTGAGACCCGTTAGAACTTTTTGCAATGTGAATTGCACATTTGGCACCATATAGTTCACAAGGCACTTTTTAGGACCTATATAACTAATGTATAGTGCAAATTTTTTAGTTAAGTTCTTTTAACGATAACAGACAAACCTTTTATTGGTTAACTGTTATACTTTTATTATTTACTTATTAGACTCTAATAAACATTTTGAGACCCGTTAGAACTTTTTGCAATGTGAATTGCACATTTGGCACCATATAGTTCACAAGGCACTTTTTAGGACCTATATAACTAATGTATAGTGCAAATTTTTTAGTTAAGTTCTTTTAACGATAACAGACAAACCTTTTATTGGTTAACTGTTATACTTTTATTATTTACTTATTAGACTCTAATAAACATTTTGAGACCCGTTAGAACTTTTTGCAATGTGAATTGCACATTTGGCACCATATAGTTCACAAGGCACTTTTTCGGACCTATATAACTAATGTATAATGCAAATTTTTTAGTTAAGTTCTTTTAACGATAACAGACAAACCTTTTATTGGTTAACTGTTATACTTTTATTATTTACTTATTAGACTCTAATAAACATTTTGAGACTCGTTAGAAATTTTTGCAATGTGAATTGCACATTTGGCACCATATAGTTCACAAGGCACTTTTTAGGACCTATATAACTAATGTATAGTGCAAATTTTTTAGTTAAGTTCTTTTAACGATAACAGACAAACCTTTTATTGGTTAACTGTTATACTTTTATTATTTACTTATTAGACTCTATTAAACATTTTGAGACCCGTTAGAACTTTTTGCAATGTGAATTGCACATTTGGCACCATATAGTTCACAAGGCACTTTTTAGGACCTATATAACTAATGTATAGTGCAAATTTTTTAGTTAAGTTCTTTTAACGATAACAGACAAACCTTTTATTGGTTAACTGTTATACTTTTATTATTTACTTATTAGACTCTAATAAACATTTTGAGACCCGTTAGAACTTTTTGCAATGTGAATTGCACATTTGGCACCATATAGTTCACAAGGCACTTTTTAGGACCTATACAACTAATGTATAGTGCAAATTTTTTAGTTAAGTTCTTTTAACGATAACAGACAAACCTTTTATTGGTTAACTGTTATACTTTTATTATTTACTTATTAGACTCTAATAAACATTTTGAGACCCGTTAGAACTTTTTGCAATGTGAATTGCACATTTGGCACCATATAGTTCACAAGGCACTTTTTAGGACCTATATAAATAATGTATAGTGCAAATTTTTTAGTTAAGTTCTTTTAACGATAACAGACAAACCTTTTATTGGTTAACTGTTATACTTTTATTATTTACTTATTAGACTCTAATAAACATTTTGAGACCCGTTAGAACTTTTTGCAATGTGAATTGCACATTTGGCACCATATAGTTCACAAGGCACTTTTAAGGACCTATATAACTAATGTATAGTGCAAATTTTTTAGTTAAGTTCTTTTAACGATAACAGACAAACCTTTTATTGGTTAACTGTTATACTTTTATTATTTACTTATTAGACTCTAATAAACATTTTGAGACCCGTTAGAACTTTTTGCAATGTGAATTGCACATTTGGCACCATATAGTTCACAAGGCACTTTTTAGGACCTATATAACTAATGTACAGTGCAAATTTTTTAGTTAAGTTCTTTTAACGATAACAGACAAACCTTTTATTGGTTAACTGTTATACTTTTATTATTTACTTATTAGACTCTAATAAACATTTTGAGACCCGTTAGAACTTTTTGCAATGTGAATTGCACATTTGGCACCATATAGTTCACAAGGCACTTTTTAGGACCTATATAACTAATGTATAGTGCAAATTTTTTAGTTAAGTTCTTTTAACGATAACAGACAAACCTTTTATTGGTTAACTGTTATACTTTTATTATTTACTTATTAGACTCTAATAAACATTTTGAGACCCGTTAGAACTTTTTGCAATGTGAATTGCACATTTGGCACCATATAGTTCACAAGGCACTTTTAAGGACCTATATAACTAATGTATAGTGCAAATTTTTTAGTTAAGTTCTTTTAACGATAACAGACAAACCTTTTATTGGTTAACTGTTATACTTTTATTATTTACTTATTAGACTCTAATAAACATTTTGAGACCCGTTAGAACTTTTTGCAATGTGAATTGCACATTTGGCACCATATAGTTCACAAGGCACATTTTCAGACCTATATAACTAATGTATAGTGCAAATTTTTTAGTTAAGTTTTTTTAACGATAACAGACAAACCTTTTATTGGTTAACTGTTATACTTTTATTATTTACTTATTAGACTCTAATAAACATTTTGAGACCCGTTAGAACTTTTTGCAATGTGAATTAAACATTTGGCACCATATAGTTCACAAGGCACTTTTTAGGACCTATATAACTAATGTATAGTACAAATTTTTTAGTTAAGTTCTTTTAACGATAACAGACAAACCTTTTATTGGTTAACTGTTATACTTTTATTATTTACTTATTAGACTCTAATAAACATTTTGAGACCCGTTAGAACTTTTTGCAATGTGAATTGCACATTTGGCACCATATAGTTCACAAGGCACTTTTTAGGACCTATATAACTAATGTATAGTGCAAATTTTTTAGTTAAGTTCTTTTAACGATAACAGACAAACCTTTTATTGGTTAACTGTTATACTTTTATTATTTACTTATTAGACTCTAATAAACATTTTGAGACCCGTTAGAACTTTTTGCAATGTGAATTGCACATTTGGCACCATATAGTTCACAAGGCACTTTTTAGGACCTATATAACTAATGTATAGTGCAAATTTTTTAGTTAAGTTCTTTTAACGATAACAGACAAACCTTTTATTGGTTAACTGTTATACTTTTATTATTTACTTATTAGACTCTAATAAACATTTTGAGACCCGTTAGAACTTTTTGCAATGTGAATTGCACATTTGGCACCATATAGTTCACAAGGCACTTTTTAGGACCTATATAACTAATGTATAGTGCAAATTTTTTAGTTAAGTTCTTTTAACGATAACAGACAAACCTTTTATTGGTTAACTGTTATACTTTTATTATTTACTTATTAGACTCTAATAAACATTTTGAGACCCGTTAGAACTTTTTGCAATGTGAATTGCACATTTGGCACCATATAGTTCACAAGGCACATTTTCAGACCTATATAACTAATGTATAGTGCAAATTTTTTAGTTAAGTTTTTTTAACGATAACAGACAAACCTTTTATTGGTTAACTGTTATACTTTTATTATTTACTTATTAGACTCTAATAAACATTTTGAGACCCGTTAGAACTTTTTGCAATGTGAATTAAACATTTGGCACCATATAGTTCACAAGGCACTTTTTAGGACCTATATAACTAATGTATAGTACAAATTTTTTAGTTAAGTTCTTTTAACGATAACAGACAAACCTTTTATTGGTTAACTGTTATACTTTTATTATTTACTTATTAGACTCTAATAAACATTTTGAGACCCGTTAGAACTTTTTGCAATGTGAATTGCACATTTGGCACCATATAGTTCACAAGGCACTTTTTAGGACCTATATAACTAATGTATAGTGCAAATTTTTTAGTTAAGTTCTTTTAACGATAACAGACAAACCTTTTATTGGTTAACTGTTATACTTTTATTATTTACTTATTAGACTCTAATAAACATTTTGAGACCCGTTAGAACTTTTTGCAATGTGAATTGCACATTTGGCACCATATAGTTCACAAGGCACTTTTTAGGACCTATATAACTAATGTATAGTGCAAATTTTTTAGTTAAATTCTTTTAACGATAACAGACAAACCTTTTATTGGTTAACTGTTATACTTTTATTATTTACTTATTAGACTCTAATAAACATTTTGAGACCCGTTAGAACTTTTTGCAATGTGAATTGCACATTTGGCACCATATAGTTCACAAGGCACTTTTTAGGACCTATATAACTAATGTACAGTGCAAATTTTTTAGTTAAGTTCTTTTAACGATAACAGACAAACCTTTTATTGGTTAACTGTTATACTTTTATTATTTACTTATTAGACTCTAATAAACATTTTGAGACCCGTTAGAACTTTTTGCAATGTGAATTGCACATTTGGCACCATATAGTTCACAAGGCACTTTTTAGGACCTATATAACTAATGTATAGTACAAATTTTTTAGTTAAGTTCTTTTAACGATAACAGACAAACCTTTTATTGGTTAACTGTTATACTTTTATTATTTACTTATTAGACTCTAATAAACATTTTGAGACCCGTTAGAACTTTTTGCAATGTGAATTGCACATTTGGCACCATATAGTTCACAAGGCACTTTTTCGGACCTATATAACTAATGTATAGTGCAAATTTTTTAGTTAAGTTCTTTTAACGATAACAGACAAACCTTTTATTGGTTAACTGTTATACTTTTATTATTTACTTATTAGACTCTAATAAACATTTTGAGACCCGTTAGAACTTTTTGCAATGTGAATTGCACATTTGGCACCATATAGTTCACAAGGCACTTTTTAGGACCTATATAACTAATGTATAGTGCAAATTTTTTAGTTAAGTTCTTTTAACGATAACAGACAAACCTTTTATTGGTTAACTGTTATACTTTTATTATTTACTTATTAGACTCTAATAAACATTTTGAGACTCGTTAGAAATTTTTGCAATGTGAATTGCACATTTGGCACCATATAGTTCACAAGGCACTTTTTAGGACCTATATAACTAATGTATAGTGCAAATTTTTTAGTTAAGTTCTTTTAACGATAACAGACAAACCTTTTATTGGTTAACTGTTATACTTTTATTATTTACTTATTAGACTCTATTAAACATTTTGAGACCCGTTAGAACTTTTTGCAATGTGAATTGCACATTTGGCACCATATAGTTCACAAGGCACTTTTTAGGACCTATATAACTAATGTATAGTGCAAATTTTTTAGTTAAGTTCTTTTAACGATAACAGACAAACCTTTTATTGGTTAACTGTTATACTTTTATTATTTACTTATTAGACTCTAATAAACATTTTGAGACCCGTTAGAACTTTTTGCAATGTGAATTGCACATTTGGCACCATATAGTTCACAAGGCACTTTTTAGGACCTATACAACTAATGTATAGTGCAAATTTTTTAGTTAAGTTCTTTTAACGATAACAGACAAACCTTTTATTGGTTAACTGTTATACTTTTATTATTTACTTATTAGACTCTAATAAACATTTTGAGACCCGTTAGAACTTTTTGCAATGTGAATTGCACATTTGGCACCATATAGTTCACAAGGCACTTTTTAGGACCTATATAACTAATGTACAGTGCAAATTTTTTAGTTAAGTTCTTTTAACGATAACAGACAAACCTTTTATTGGTTAACTGTTATACTTTTATTATTTACTTATTAGACTCTAATAAACATTTTGAGACCCGTTAGAACTTTTTGCAATGTGAATTGCACATTTGGCACCATATAGTTCACAAGGCACTTTTTAGGACCTATATAACTAATGTATAGTGCAAATTTTTTAGTTAAGTTCTTTTAACGATAACAGACAAACCTTTTATTGGTTAACTGTTATACTTTTATTATTTACTTATTAGACTCTAATAAACATTTTGAGACCCGTTAGAACTTTTTGCAATGTGAATTGCACATTTGGCACCATATAGTTCACAAGGCACTTTTAAGGACCTATATAACTAATGTATAGTGCAAATTTTTTAGTTAAGTTCTTTTAACGATAACAGACAAACCTTTTATTGGTTAACTGTTATACTTTTATTATTTACTTATTAGACTCTAATAAACATTTTGAGACCCGTTAGAACTTTTTGCAATGTGAATTGCACATTTGGCACCATATAGTTCACAAGGCACTTTTTAGGACCTATATAACTAATGTACAGTGCAAATTTTTTAGTTAAGTTCTTTTAACGATAACAGACAAACCTTTTATTGGTTAACTGTTATACTTTTATTATTTACTTATTAGACTCTAATAAACATTTTGAGACCCGTTAGAACTTTTTGCAATGTGAATTGCACATTTGGCACCATATAGTTCACAAGGCACTTTTTAGGACCTATATAACTAATGTATAGTGCAAATTTTTTAGTTAAGTTCTTTTAACGATAACAGACAAACCTTTTATTGGTTAACTGTTATACTTTTATTATTTACTTATTAGACTCTAATAAACATTTTGAGACCCGTTAGAACTTTTTGCAATGTGAATTGCACATTTGGCACCATATAGTTCACAAGGCACTTTTAAGGACCTATATAACTAATGTATAGTGCAAATTTTTTAGTTAAGTTCTTTTAACGATAACAGACAAACCTTTTATTGGTTAACTGTTATACTTTTATTATTTACTTATTAGACTCTAATAAACATTTTGAGACCCGTTAGAACTTTTTGCAATGTGAATTGCACATTTGGCACCATATAGTTCACAAGGCACTTTTTAGGACCTATATAACTAATGTATAGTGCAAATTTTTTAGTTAAGTTCTTTTAACGATAACAGACAAACCTTTTATTGGTTAACTGTTATACTTTTATTATTTACTTATTAGACTCTAATAAACATTTTGAGACCCGTTAGAACTTTTTGCAATGTGAATTGCACATTTGGCACCATATAGTTCACAAGGCACATTTTCAGACCTATATAACTAATGTATAGTGCAAATTTTTTAGTTAAGTTTTTTTAACGATAACAGACAAACCTTTTATTGGTTAACTGTTATACTTTTATTATTTACTTATTAGACTCTAATAAACATTTTGAGACCCGTTAGAACTTTTTGCAATGTGAATTAAACATTTGGCACCATATAGTTCACAAGGCACTTTTTAGGACCTATATAACTAATGTATAGTACAAATTTTTTAGTTAAGTTCTTTTAACGATAACAGACAAACCTTTTATTGGTTAACTGTTATACTTTTATTATTTACTTATTAGACTCTAATAAACATTTTGAGACCCGTTAGAACTTTTTGCATTGTGAATTGCACATTTGGCACCATATAGTTCACAAGGCACTTTTTAGGACCTATATAACTAATGTATAGTACAAATTTTTTAGTTAAGTTCTTTTAACGATAACAGACAAACCTTTTATTGGTTAACTGTTATACTTTTATTATTTACTTATTAGACTCTAATAAACATTTTGAGACCCGTTAGAACTTTTTGCAATGTGAATTGCACATTTGGCACCATATAGTTCACAAGGCACTTTTTCGGACCTATATAACTAATGTATAGTGCAAATTTTTTAGTTAAGTTCTTTTAACGATAACAGACAAACCTTTTATTGGTTAACTGTTATACTTTTATTATTTACTTATTAGACTCTAATAAACATTTTGAGACCCGTTAGAACTTTTTGCAATGTGAATTGCACATTTGGCACCATATAGTTCACAAGGCACTTTTTAGGACCTATATAACTAATGTATAGTGCAAATTTTTTAGTTAAGTTCTTTTAACGATAACAGACAAACCTTTTATTGGTTAACTGTTATACTTTTATTATTTACTTATTAGACTCTAATAAACATTTTGAGACTCGTTAGAAATTTTTGCAATGTGAATTGCACATTTGGCACCATATAGTTCACAAGGCACTTTTTAGGACCTATATAACTAATGTATAGTGCAAATTTTTTAGTTAAGTTCTTTTAACGATAACAGACAAACCTTTTATTGGTTAACTGTTATACTTTTATTATTTACTTATTAGACTCTATTAAACATTTTGAGACCCGTTAGAACTTTTTGCAATGTGAATTGCACATTTGGCACCATATAGTTCACAAGGCACTTTTTAGGACCTATATAACTAATGTATAGTGCAAATTTTTTAGTTAAGTTCTTTTAACGATAACAGACAAACCTTTTATTGGTTAACTGTTATACTTTTATTATTTACTTATTAGACTCTAATAAACATTTTGAGACCCGTTAGAACTTTTTGCAATGTGAATTGCACATTTGGCACCATATAGTTCACAAGGCACTTTTTAGGACCTATACAACTAATGTATAGTGCAAATTTTTTAGTTAAGTTCTTTTAACGATAACAGACAAACCTTTTATTGGTTAACTGTTATACTTTTATTATTTACTTATTAGACTCTAATAAACATTTTGAGACCCGTTAGAACTTTTTGCAATGTGAATTGCACATTTGGCACCATATAGTTCACAAGGCACTTTTTAGGACCTATATAACTAATGTATAGTGCAAATTTTTTAGTTAAGTTCTTTTAACGATAACAGACAAACCTTTTATTGGTTAACTGTTATACTTTTATTATTTACTTATTAGACTCTAATAAACATTTTGAGACCCGTTAGAACTTTTTGCAATGTGAATTAAACATTTGGCACCATATAGTTCACAAGGCACTTTTTAGGACCTATATAACTAATGTATAGTACAAATTTTTTAGTTAAGTTCTTTTAACGATAACAGACAAACCTTTTATTGGTTAACTGTTATACTTTTATTATTTACTTATTAGACTCTAATAAACATTTTGAGACCCGTTAGAACTTTTTGCAATGTGAATTGCACATTTGGCACCATATAGTTCACAAGGCACTTTTTAGGACCTATATAACTAATGTATAGTGCAAATTTTTTAGTTAAGTTCTTTTAACGATAACAGACAAACCTTTTATTGGTTAACTGTTATACTTTTATTATTTACTTATTAGACTCTAATAAACATTTTGAGACCCGTTAGAACTTTTTGCAATGTGAATTGCACATTTGGCACCATATAGTTCACAAGGCACTTTTTAGGACCTATATAACTAATGTATAGTGCAAATTTTTTAGTTAAATTCTTTTAACGATAACAGACAAACCTTTTATTGGTTAACTGTTATACTTTTATTATTTACTTATTAGACTCTAATAAACATTTTGAGACCCGTTAGAACTTTTTGCAATGTGAATTAAACATTTGGCACCATATAGTTCACAAGGCACTTTTTAGGACCTATATAACTAATGTATAGTACAAATTTTTTAGTTAAGTTCTTTTAACGATAACAGACAAACCTTTTATTGGTTAACTGTTATACTTTTATTATTTACTTATTAGACTCTAATAAACATTTTGAGACCCGTTAGAACTTTTTGCAATGTGAATTAAACATTTGGCACCATATAGTTCACAAGGCACTTTTTAGGACCTATATAACTAATGTATAGTACAAATTTTTTAGTTAAGTTCTTTTAACGATAACAGACAAACCTTTTATTGGTTAACTGTTATACTTTTATTATTTACTTATTAGACTCTAATAAACATTTTGAGACCCGTTAGAACTTTTTGCAATGTGAATTGCACATTTGGCACCATATAGTTCACAAGGCACTTTTTAGGACCTATATAACTAATGTATAGTGCAAATTTTTTAGTTAAGTTCTTTTAACGATAACAGACAAACCTTTTATTGGTTAACTGTTATACTTTTATTATTTACTTATTAGACTCTAATAAACATTTTGAGACCCGTTAGAACTTTTTGCAATGTGAATTGCACATTTGGCACCATATAGTTCACAAGGCACTTTTTAGGACCTATATAACTAATGTATAGTGCAAATTTTTTAGTTAAGTTCTTTTAACGATAACAGACAAACCTTTTATTGGTTAACTGTTATACTTTTATTATTTACTTATTAGACTCTAATAAACATTTTGAGACCCGTTAGAACTTTTTGCAATGTGAATTGCACATTTGGCACCATATAGTTCACAAGGCACTTTTTAGGACCTATATAACTAATGTATAGTGCAAATTTTTTAGTTAAGTTCTTTTAACGATAACAGACAAACCTTTTATTGGTTAACTGTTATACTTTTATTATTTACTTATTAGACTCTAATAAACATTTTGAGACCCGTTAGAACTTTTTGCAATGTGAATTGCACATTTGGCACCATATAGTTCACAAGGCACTTTTTAGGACCTATATAACTAATGTATAGTGCAAATTTTTTAGTTAAGTTCTTTTAACGATAACAGACAAACCTTTTATTGGTTAACTGTTATACTTTTATTATTTACTTATTAGACTCTAATAAACATTTTGAGACCCGTTAGAACTTTTTGCAATGTGAATTGCACATTTGGCACCATATAGTTCACAAGGCACTTTTTCGGACCTATATAACTAATGTATAGTGCAAATTTTTTAGTTAAGTTCTTTTAACGATAACAGACAAACCTTTTATTGGTTAACTGTTATACTTTTATTATTTACTTATTAGACTCTAATAAACATTTTGAGACCCGTTAGAACTTTTTGCAATGTGAATTGCACATTTGGCACCATATAGTTCACAAGGCACTTTTTAGGACCTATATAACTAATGTATAGTGCAAATTTTTTAGTTAAGTTCTTTTAACGATAACAGACAAACCTTTTATTGGTTAACTGTTATACTTTTATTATTTACTTATTAGACTCTAATAAACATTTTGAGACCCGTTAGAACTTTTTGCAATGTGAATTGCACATTTGGCACCATATAGTTCACAAGGCACTTTTTAGGACCTATATAACTAATGTACAGTGCAAATTTTTTAGTTAAGTTCTTTTAACGATAACAGACAAACCTTTTATTGGTTAACTGTTATACTTTTATTATTTACTTATTAGACTCTAATAAACATTTTGAGACCCGTTAGAACTTTTTGCAATGTGAATTGCACATTTGGCACCATATAGTTCACAAGGCACTTTTTAGGACCTATATAACTAATGTATAGTGCAAACTTTTTAGTTAAGTTCTTTTAACGATAACAGACAAACCTTTTATTGGTTAACTGTTATACTTTTATTATTTACTTATTAGACTCTAATAAACATTTTGAGACCCGTTAGAACTTTTTGCAATGTGAATTAAACATTTGGCACCATATAGTTCACAAGGCACTTTTTAGGACCTATATAACTAATGTATAGTACAAATTTTTTAGTTAAGTTCTTTTAACGATAACAGACAAACCTTTTATTGGTTAACTGTTATACTTTTATTATTTACTTATTAGACTCTAATAAACATTTTGAGACCCGTTAGAACTTTTTGCAATGTGAATTGCACATTTGGCACCATATAGTTCACAAGGCACTTTTTAGGACCTATACAACTAATGTATAGTGCAAATTTTTTAGTTAAGTTCTTTTAACGATAACAGACAAACCTTTTATTGGTTAACTGTTATACTTTTATTATTTGCTTATTAGACTCTAATAAACATTTTGAGACCCGTTAGAACTTTTTGCAATGTGAATTGCACATTTGGCACCATATAGTTCACAAGGCACTTTTTAGGACCTATATAACTAATGTATAGTGCAAATTTTTTAGTTAAGTTCTTTTAACGATAACAGACAAACCTTTTATTGGTTAACTGTTATACTTTTATTATTTACTAATTAGACTCTAATAAACATTTTGAGACCCGTTAGAACTTTTTGCAATGTGAATTGCACATTTGGCACCATATAGTTCACAAGGCACTTTTTAGGACCTATATAACTAATGTATAGTACAAATTTTTTAGTTAAGTTCTTTTAACGATAACAGACAAACCTTTTATTGGTTAACTGTTATACTTTTATTATTTACTTATTAGACTCTAATAAACATTTTGAGACCCGTTAGAACTTTTTGCAATGTGAATTGCACATTTGGCACCATATAGTTCACAAGGCACTTTTTAGGACCTATATAACTAATGTACAGTGCAAATTTTTTAGTTAAGTTCTTTTAACGATAACAGACAAACCTTTTATTGGTTAACTGTTATACTTTTATTATTTACTTATTAGACTCTAATAAACATTTTGAGACCCGTTAGAACTTTTTGCAATGTGAATTGCACATTTGGCACCATATAGTTCACAAGGCACTTTTTAGGACCTATATAACTAATGTATAGTGCAAATTTTTTAGTTAAGTTCTTTTAACGATAACAGACAAACCTTATATTGGTTAACTGTTATACTTTTATTATTTACTTATTAGACTCTAATAAACATTTTGAGACCCGTTAGAACTTTTTGCAATGTGAATTGCACATTTGGCACCATATAGTTCACAAGGCACTTTTTAGGACCTATATAACTAATGTATAGTGCAAATTTTTTAGTTAAGTTCTTTTAACGATAACAGACAAACCTTTTATTGGTTAACTGTTATACTTTTATTATTTACTTATTAGACTCTAATAAACATTTTGAGACCCGTTAGAACTTTTTGCAATGTGAATTGCACATTTGGCACCATATAGTTCACAAGGCACTTTTTATGACCTATATAACTAATGTATAGTGCAAATTTTTTAGTTAAGTTCTTTTAACGATAACAGACAAACCTTTTATTGGTTAACTGTTATACTTTTATTATTTACTTATTAGACTCTAATAAACATTTTGAGACCCGTTAGAACTTTTTGCAATGTGAATTGCACATTTGGCACCATATAGTTCACAAGGCACTTTTTAGGACCTATATAACTAATGTATAGTGCAAATTTTTTAGTTAAGTTCTTTTAACGATAACAGACAAACCTTTTATTGGTTAACTGTTATACTTTTATTATTTACTTATTAGACTCTAATAAACATTTTGAGACCCGTTAGAACTTTTTGCAATGTGAATTAAACATTTGGCACCATATAGTTCACAAGGCACTTTTTAGGACCTATATAACTAATGTATAGTACAAATTTTTTAGTTAAGTTCTTTTAACGATAACAGACAAACCTTTTATTGGTTAACTGTTATACTTTTATTATTTACTTATTAGACTCTAATAAACATTTTGAGACCCGTTAGAACTTTTTGCAATGTGAATTGCACATTTGGCACCATATAGTTCACAAGGCACTTTTTAGGACCTATATAACTAATGTATAGTGCAAATTTTTTAGTTAAGTTCTTTTAACGATAACAGACAAACCTTTTATTGGTTAACTGTTATACTTTTATTATTTACTTATTAGACTCTAATAAACATTTTGAGACCCGTTAGAACTTTTTGCAATGTGAATTGCACATTTGGCACCATATAGTTCACAAGGCACTTTTTAGGACCTATATAACTAATGTACAGTGCAAATTTTTTAGTTAAGTTCTTTTAACGATAACAGACAAACCTTTTATTGGTTAACTGTTATACTTTTATTATTTACTTATTAGACTCTAATAAACATTTTGAGACCCGTTAGAACTTTTTGCAATGTGAATTGCACATTTGGCACCATATAGTTCACAAGGCACTTTTTAGGACCTATATAACTAATGTATAGTGCAAATTTTTTAGTTAAGTTCTTTTAACGATAACAGACAAACCTTTTATTGGTTAACTGTTATACTTTTATTATTTACTTATTAGACTCTAATAAACATTTTGAGACCCGTTAGAACTTTTTGCAATGTGAATTGCACATTTGGCACCATATAGTTCACAAGGCACATTTTCAGACCTATATAACTAATGTATAGTGCAAATTTTTTAGTTAAGTTCTTTTAACGATAACAGACAAACCTTTTATTGGTTAACTGTTATACTTTTATTATTTACTTATTAGACTCTAATAAACATTTTGAGACCCGTTAGAACTTTTTGCAATGTGAATTAAACATTTGGCACCATATAGTTCACAAGGCACTTTTTAGGACCTATATAACTAATGTATAGTACAAATTTTTTAGTTAAGTTCTTTTAACGATAACAGACAAACCTTTTATTGGTTAACTGTTATACTTTTATTATTTACTTATTAGACTCTAATAAACATTTTGAGACCCGTTAGAACTTTTTGCAATGTGAATTGCACATTTGGCACCATATAGTTCACAAGGCACTTTTTAGGACCTATACAACTAATGTATAGTGCAAATTTTTTAGTTAAGTTCTTTTAACGATAACAGACAAACCTTTTATTGGTTAACTGTTATACTTTTATTATTTACTTATTAGACTCTAATAAACATTTTGAGACCCGTTAGAACTTTTTGCAATGTGAATTGCACATTTGGCACCATATAGTTCACAAGGCACTTTTTAGGACCTATATAACTAATGTATAGTGCAAATTTTTTAGTTAAGTTCTTTTAACGATAACAGACAAACCTTTTATTGGTTAACTGTTATACTTTTATTATTTACTAATTAGACTCTAATAAACATTTTGAGACCCGTTAGAACTTTTTGCAATGTGAATTGCACATTTGGCACCATATAGTTCACAAGGCACTTTTTAGGACCTATATAACTAATGTATAGTACAAATTTTTTAGTTAAGTTCTTTTAACGATAACAGACAAACCTTTTATTGGTTAACTGTTATACTTTTATTATTTACTTATTAGACTCTAATAAACATTTTGAGACCCGTTAGAACTTTTTGCAATGTGAATTGCACATTTGGCACCATATAGTTCACAAGGCACTTTTTAGGACCTATATAACTAATGTATAGTGCAAATTTTTTAGTTAAGTTCTTTTAACGATAACAGACAAACCTTTTATTGGTTAACTGTTATACTTTTATTATTTACTTATTAGACTCTAATAAACATTTTGAGACCCGTTAGAACTTTTTGCAATGTGAATTGCACATTTGGCACCATATAGTTCACAAGGCACTTTTTAGGACCTATATAACTAATGTATAGTGCAAATTTTTTAGTTAAGTTCTTTTAACGATAACAGACAAACCTTATATTGGTTAACTGTTATACTTTTATTATTTACTTATTAGACTCTAATAAACATTTTGAGACCCGTTAGAACTTTTTGCAATGTGAATTGCACATTTGGCACCATATAGTTCACAAGGCACTTTTTAGGACCTATATAACTAATGTATAATGCAAATTTTTTAGTTAAGTTCTTTTAACGATAACAGACAAACCTTTTATTGGTTAACTGTTATACTTTTATTATTTACTTATTAGACTCTAATAAACATTTTGAGACCCGTTAGAACTTTTTGCAATGTGAATTGCACATTTGGCACCATATAGTTCACAAGGCACTTTTTATGACCTATATAACTAATGTATAGTGCAAATTTTTTAGTTAAGTTCTTTTAACGATAACAGACAAACCTTTTATTGGTTAACTGTTATACTTTTATTATTTACTTATTAGACTCTAATAAACATTTTGAGACCCGTTAGAACTTTTTGCAATGTGAATTGCACATTTGGCACCATATAGTTCACAAGGCACTTTTTAGGACCTATATAACTAATGTATAGTGCAAATTTTTTAGTTAAGTTCTTTTAACGATAACAGACAAACCTTTTATTGGTTAACTGTTATACTTTTATTATTTACTTATTAGACTCTAATAAACATTTTGAGACCCGTTAGAACTTTTTGCAATGTGAATTAAACATTTGGCACCATATAGTTCACAAGGCACTTTTTAGGACCTATATAACTAATGTATAGTACAAATTTTTTAGTTAAGTTCTTTTAACGATAACAGACAAACCTTTTATTGGTTAACTGTTATACTTTTATTATTTACTTATTAGACTCTAATAAACATTTTGAGACCCGTTAGAACTTTTTGCAATGTGAATTGCACATTTGGCACCATATAGTTCACAAGGCACTTTTTAGGACCTATATAACTAATGTATAGTGCAAATTTTTTAGTTAAGTTCTTTTAACGATAACAGACAAACCTTTTATTGGTTAACTGTTATACTTTTATTATTTACTTATTAGACTCTAATAAACATTTTGAGACCCGTTAGAACTTTTTGCAATGTGAATTGCACATTTGGCACCATATAGTTCACAAGGCACTTTTTAGGACCTATATAACTAATGTATAGTGCAAATTTTTTAGTTAAATTCTTTTAACGATAACAGACAAACCTTTTATTGGTTAACTGTTATACTTTTATTATTTACTTATTAGACTCTAATAAACATTTTGAGACCCGTTAGAACTTTTTGCAATGTGAATTAAACATTTGGCACCATATAGTTCACAAGGCACTTTTTAGGACCTATATAACTAATGTATAGTGCAAATTTTTTAGTTAAGTTCTTTTAACGATAACAGACAAACCTTTTATTGGTTAACTGTTATACTTTTATTATTTACTTATTAGACTCTAATAAACATTTTGAGACCCGTTAGAACTTTTTGCAATGTGAATTGCACATTTGGCACCATATAGTTCACAAGGCACTTTTTAGGACCTATATAACTAATGTATAGTACAAATTTTTTAGTTAAGTTCTTTTAACGATAACAGACAAACCTTTTATTGGTTAACTGTTATACTTTTATTATTTACTTATTAGACTCTAATAAACATTTTGAGACCCGTTAGAACTTTTTGCAATGTGAATTGCACATTTGGCACCATATAGTTCACAAGGCACTTTTTAGGACCTATATAACTAATGTATAGTGCAAATTTTTTAGTTAAGTTCTTTTAACGATAACAGACAAACCTTTTATTGGTTAACTGTTATACTTTTATTATTTACTTATTAGACTCTAATAAACATTTTGAGACCCGTTAGAACTTTTTGCAATGTGAATTGCACATTTGGCACCATATAGTTCACAAGGCACTTTTTAGGACCTATATAACTAATGTATAGTGCAAATTTTTTAGTTAAGTTCTTTTAACGATAACAGACAAACCTTATATTGGTTAACTGTTATACTTTTATTATTTACTTATTAGACTCTAATAAACATTTTGAGACCCGTTAGAACTTTTTGCAATGTGAATTGCACATTTGGCACCATATAGTTCACAAGGCACTTTTTAGGACCTATATAACTAATGTATAATGCAAATTTTTTAGTTAAGTTCTTTTAACGATAACAGACAAACCTTTTATTGGTTAACTGTTATACTTTTATTATTTACTTATTAGACTCTAATAAACATTTTGAGACCCGTTAGAACTTTTTGCAATGTGAATTGCACATTTGGCACCATATAGTTCACAAGGCACTTTTTATGACCTATATAACTAATGTATAGTGCAAATTTTTTAGTTAAGTTCTTTTAACGATAACAGACAAACCTTTTATTGGTTAACTGTTATACTTTTATTATTTACTTATTAGACTCTAATAAACATTTTGAGACCCGTTAGAACTTTTTGCAATGTGAATTGCACATTTGGCACCATATAGTTCACAAGGCACTTTTTAGGACCTATATAACTAATGTATAGTGCAAATTTTTTAGTTAAGTTCTTTTAACGATAACAGACAAACCTTTTATTGGTTAACTGTTATACTTTTATTATTTACTTATTAGACTCTAATAAACATTTTGAGACCCGTTAGAACTTTTTGCAATGTGAATTAAACATTTGGCACCATATAGTTCACAAGGCACTTTTTAGGACCTATATAACTAATGTATAGTACAAATTTTTTAGTTAAGTTCTTTTAACGATAACAGACAAACCTTTTATTGGTTAACTGTTATACTTTTATTATTTACTTATTAGACTCTAATAAACATTTTGAGACCCGTTAGAACTTTTTGCAATGTGAATTGCACATTTGGCACCATATAGTTCACAAGGCACTTTTTAGGACCTATATAACTAATGTATAGTGCAAATTTTTTAGTTAAGTTCTTTTAACGATAACAGACAAACCTTTTATTGGTTAACTGTTATACTTTTATTATTTACTTATTAGACTCTAATAAACATTTTGAGACCCGTTAGAACTTTTTGCAATGTGAATTGCACATTTGGCACCATATAGTTCACAAGGCACTTTTTAGGACCTATATAACTAATGTATAGTGCAAATTTTTTAGTTAAATTCTTTTAACGATAACAGACAAACCTTTTATTGGTTAACTGTTATACTTTTATTATTTACTTATTAGACTCTAATAAACATTTTGAGACCCGTTAGAACTTTTTGCAATGTGAATTAAACATTTGGCACCATATAGTTCACAAGGCACTTTTTAGGACCTATATAACTAATGTATAGTGCAAATTTTTTAGTTAAGTTCTTTTAACGATAACAGACAAACCTTTTATTGGTTAACTGTTATACTTTTATTATTTACTTATTAGACTCTAATAAACATTTTGAGACCCGTTAGAACTTTTTGCAATGTGAATTGCACATTTGGCACCATATAGTTCACAAGGCACTTTTTAGGACCTATATAACTAATGTATAGTACAAATTTTTTAGTTAAGTTCTTTTAACGATAACAGACAAACCTTTTATTGGTTAACTGTTATACTTTTATTATTTACTTATTAGACTCTAATAAACATTTTGAGACCCGTTAGAACTTTTTGCAATGTGAATTGCACATTTGGCACCATATAGTTCACAAGGCACTTTTTAGGACCTATATAACTAATGTATAGTGCAAATTTTTTAGTTAAGTTCTTTTAACGATAACAGACAAACCTTTTATTGGTTAACTGTTATACTTTTATTATTTACTTATTAGACTCTAATAAACATTTTGAGACCCGTTAGAACTTTTTGCAATGTGAATTGCACATTTGGCACCATATAGTTCACAAGGCACTTTTTAGGACCTATATAACTAATGTATAGTGCAAAGTTTTTAGTTAAGTTCTTTTAACGATAACAGACAAACCTTTTATTGGTTAACTGTTATACTTTTATTATTTACTTATTAGACTCTAATAAACATTTTGAGACTCGTTAGAACTTTTTGCAATGTGAATTGCACATTTGGCACCATATAGTTAACAAGGCACTTTTTAGGACCTATATAACTAATGTATAGTGCAAATTTTTTAGTTAAGTTCTTTTAACGATAACAGACAAACCTTTTATTGGTTAACTGTTATACTTTTATTATTTACTTATTAGACTCTAATAAACATTTTGAGACCCGTTAGAACTTTTTGCAATGTGAATTGCACATTTGGCACCATATAGTTCACAAGGCACTTTTTAGGACCTATATAACTAATGTATAGTGCAAATTTTTTAGTTAAGTTCTTTTAACGATAACAGACAAACCTTTTATTGGTTAACTGTTATACTTTTATTATTTACTTATTAGACTCTAATAAACATTTTGAGACCCGTTAGAACTTTTTGCAATGTGAATTGCACATTTGGCACCATATAGTTCACAAGGCACTTTTTAGGACCTATATAACTAATGTATAGTGAAAATTTTTTAGTTAAGTTCTTTTAACGATAACAGACAAACCTTTTATTGGTTAACTGTTATACTTTTATTATTTACTTATTAGACTCTAATAAACATTTTGAGACCCGTTAGAACTTTTTGCAATGTGAATTGCACATTTGGCACCATATAGTTCACAAGGCACTTTTTAGGACCTATATAACTAATGTATAGTACAAATTTTTTAGTTAAGTTCTTTTAACGATAACAGACAAACCTTTTATTGGTTAACTGTTATACTTTTATTATTTACTTATTAGACTCTAATAAACATTTTGAGACCCGTTAGAACTTTTTGCAATGTGAATTGCACATTTGGCACCATATAGTTCACAAGGCACTTTTTAGGACCTATATAACTAATGTATAGTGCAAATTTTTTAGTTAAGTTCTTTTAACGATAACAGACAAACCTTTTATTGGTTAACTGTTATACTTTTATTATTTACTTATTAGACTCTAATAAACATTTTGAGACCCGTTAGAACTTTTTGCAATGTGAATTGCACATTTGGCACCATATAGTTCACAAGGCACTTTTTAGGACCTATATAACTAATGTATAGTGCAAATTTTTTAGTTAAATTCTTTTAACGATAACAGACAAACCTTTTATTGGTTAACTGTTATACTTTTATTATTTACTTATTAGACTCTAATAAACATTTTGAGACCCGTTAGAACTTTTTGCAATGTGAATTGCACATTTGGCACCATATAGTTCACAAGGCACTTTTTAGGACCTATATAACTAATGTATAGTGTAAATTTTTTAGTTAAGTTCTTTTAACGATAACAGACAAACCTTTTATTGGTTAACTGTTATACTTTTATTATTTACTTGTTAGACTCTAATAAACATTTTTAGACTCGTTAGAACTTTTTGCAATGTGAATTGCACATTTGGCACCATATAGTTAACAAGGCACTTTTTAGGACCTATATAACTAATGTATAGTGCAAATTTTTTAGTTAAGTTCTTTTAACGATAACAGACAAACCTTTTATTGGTTAACTGTTATACTTTTATTATTTACTTATTAGACTCTAATAAACATTTTGAGACCCGTTAGAACTTTTTGCAATGTGAATTGCACATTTGGCACCATATAGTTCACAAGGCACTTTTTAGGACCTATATAACTAATGTATAGTGCAAATTTTTTAGTTAAGTTCTTTTAACGATAACAGACAAACCTTTTATTGGTTAACTGTTATACTTTTATTATTTACTTATTAGACTCTAATAAACATTTTGAGACCCGTTAGAACTTTTTGCAATGTGAATTGCACATTTGGCACCATATAGTTCACAAGGCACTTTTTAGGACCTATATAACTAATGTATAGTGAAAATTTTTTAGTTAAGTTCTTTTAACGATAACAGACAAACCTTTTATTGGTTAACTGTTATACTTTTATTATTTACTTATTAGACTCTAATAAACATTTTGAGACCCGTTAGAACTTTTTGCAATGTGAATTGCACATTTGGCACCATATAGTTCACAAGGCACTTTTTAGGACCTATATAACTAATGTATAGTACAAATTTTTTAGTTAAGTTCTTTTAACGATAACAGACAAACCTTTTATTGGTTAACTGTTATACTTTTATTATTTACTTATTAGACTCTAATAAACATTTTGAGACCCGTTAGAACTTTTTGCAATGTGAATTGCACATTTGGCACCATATAGTTCACAAGGCACTTTTTAGGACCTATATAACTAATGTATAGTGCAAATTTTTTAGTTAAGTTCTTTTAACGATAACAGACAAACCTTTTATTGGTTAACTGTTATACTTTTATTATTTACTTATTAGACTCTAATAAACATTTTGAGACCCGTTAGAACTTTTTGCAATGTGAATTGCACATTTGGCACCATATAGTTCACAAGGCACTTTTTAGGACCTATATAACTAATGTATAGTGCAAATTTTTTAGTTAAATTCTTTTAACGATAACAGACAAACCTTTTATTGGTTAACTGTTATACTTTTATTATTTACTTATTAGACTCTAATAAACATTTTGAGACCCGTTAGAACTTTTTGCAATGTGAATTGCACATTTGGCACCATATAGTTCACAAGGCACTTTTTAGGACCTATATAACTAATGTATAGTGCAAATTTTTTAGTTAAGTTCTTTTAACGATAACAGACAAACCTTTTATTGGTTAACTGTTATACTTTTATTATTTACTTGTTAGACTCTAATAAACATTTTGAGACCCGTTAGAACTTTTTGCAATGTGAATTGCACATTTGGCACCATATAGTTCACAAGGCACTCTTTAGGACCTATATAACTAATGTATAGTGCAAATTTTTTAGTTAAGTTCTTTTAACGATAACAGACAAACCTTTTATTGGTTAACTGTTATACTTTTATTATTTACTTATTAGACTCTAATAAACATTTTGAGACCCGTTAGAACTTTTTGCAATGTGAATTGCACATTTGGCACCATATAGTTCACAAGGCACTTTTTAGGACCTATATAACTAATGTATAGTGCAAATTTTTTAGTTAAGTTCTTTTAACGATAACAGACAAACCTTTTATTGGTTAACTGTTATACTTTTATTATTTACTTATTAGACTCTAATAAACATTTTGAGACCCGTTAGAACTTTTTGCAATGTGAATTGCACATTTGGCACCATATAGTTCACAAGGCACTTTTTATGACCTATATAACTAATGTATAGTGCAAATTTTTTAGTTAAGTTCTTTTAACGATAACAGACAAACCTTTTATTGGTTAACTGTTATACTTTTATTATTTACTTATTAGACTCTAATAAACATTTTGAGACCCGTTAGAACTTTTTGCAATGTGAATTGCACATTTGGCACCATATAGTTCACAAGGCACTTTTTAGGACCTATATAACTAATGTATAGTGCAAATTTTTTAGTTAAGTTCTTTTAACGATAACAGACAAACCTTTTATTGGTTAACTGTTATACTTTTATTATTTACTTATTAGACTCTAATAAACATTTTGAGACCCGTTAGAACTTTTTGCAATGTGAATTAAACATTTGGCACCATATAGTTCACAAGGCACTTTTTAGGACCTATATAACTAATGTATAGTACAAATTTTTTAGTTAAGTTCTTTTAACGATAACAGACAAACCTTTTATTGGTTAACTGTTATACTTTTATTATTTACTTATTAGACTCTAATAAACATTTTGAGACCCGTTAGAACTTTTTGCAATGTGAATTGCACATTTGGCACCATATAGTTCACAAGGCACTTTTTAGGACCTATATAACTAATGTATAGTGCAAATTTTTTAGTTAAGTTCTTTTAACGATAACAGACAAACCTTTTATTGGTTAACTGTTATACTTTTATTATTTACTTATTAGACTCTAATAAACATTTTGAGACCCGTTAGAACTTTTTGCAATGTGAATTGCACATTTGGCACCATATAGTTCACAAGGCACTTTTTAGGACCTATATAACTAATGTATAGTGCAAATTTTTTAGTTAAATTCTTTTAACGATAACAGACAAACCTTTTATTGGTTAACTGTTATACTTTTATTATTTACTTATTAGACTCTAATAAACATTTTGAGACCCGTTAGAACTTTTTGCAATGTGAATTGCACATTTGGCACCATATAGTTCACAAGGCACTTTTTAGGACCTATATAACTAATGTATAGTGCAAATTTTTTAGTTAAGTTCTTTTAACGATAACAGACAAACCTTTTATTGGTTAACTGTTATACTTTTATTATTTACTTATTAGACTCTAATAAACATTTTGAGACCCGTTAGAACTTTTTGCAATGTGAATTAAACATTTGGCACCATATAGTTCACAAGGCACTTTTTAGGACCTATATAACTAATGTATAGTACAAATTTTTTAGTTAAGTTCTTTTAACGATAACAGACAAACCTTTTATTGGTTAACTGTTATACTTTTATTATTTACTTATTAGACTCTAATAAACATTTTGAGACCCGTTAGAACTTTTTGCAATGTGAATTGCACATTTGGCACCATATAGTTCACAAGGCACTTTTTAGGACCTATATAACTAATGTATAGTGCAAATTTTTTAGTTAAGTTCTTTTAACGATAACAGACAAACCTTTTATTGGTTAACTGTTATACTTTTATTATTTACTTATTAGACTCTAATAAACATTTTGAGACCCGTTAGAACTTTTTGCAATGTGAATTAAACATTTGGCACCATATAGTTCACAAGGCACTTTTTAGGACCTATATAACTAATGTATAGTACAAATTTTTTAGTTAAGTTCTTTTAACGATAACAGACAAACCTTTTATTGGTTAACTGTTATACTTTTATTATTTACTTATTAGACTCTAATAAACATTTTGAGACCCGTTAGAACTTTTTGCAATGTGAATTGCACATTTGGCACCATATAGTTCACAAGGCACTTTTTAGGACCTATACAACTAATGTATAGTGCAAATTTTTTAGTTAAGTTCTTTTAACGATAACAGACAAACCTTTTATTGGTTAACTGTTATACTTTTATTATTTACTTATTAGACTCTAATAAACATTTTGAGACCCGTTAGAACTTTTTGCAATGTGAATTGCACATTTGGCACCATATAGTTCACAAGGCACTTTTTAGGACCTATATAACTAATGTATAGTGCAAATTTTTTAGTTAAATTCTTTTAACGATAACAGACAAACCTTTTATTGGTTAACTGTTATACTTTTATTATTTACTTATTAGACTCTAATAAACATTTTGAGACCCGTTAGAACTTTTTGCAATGTGAATTGCACATTTGGCACCATATAGTTCACAAGGCACTTTTTAGGACCTATATAACTAATGTATAGTGCAAATTTTTTAGTTAAGTTCTTTTAACGATAACAGACAAACCTTTTATTGGTTAACTGTTATACTTTTATTATTTACTTATTAGACTCTAATAAACATTTTGAGACCCGTTAGAACTTTTTGCAATGTGAATTGCACATTTGGCACCATATAGTTCACAAGGCACTTTTTAGGACCTATATAACTAATGTATAGTACAAATTTTTTAGTTAAGTTCTTTTAACGATAACAGACAAACCTTTTATTGGTTAACTGTTATACTTTTATTATTTACTTATTAGACTCTAATAAACATTTTGAGACCCGTTAGAACTTTTTGCAATGTGAATTGCACATTTGGCACCATATAGTTCACAAGGCACTTTTTAGGACCTATATAACTAATGTATAGTGCAAATTTTTTAGTTAAGTTCTTTTAACGATAACAGACAAACCTTTTATTGGTTAACTGTTATACTTTTATTATTTACTTATTAGACTCTAATAAACATTTTGAGACCCGTTAGAACTTTTTGCAATGTGAATTGCACATTTGGCACCATATAGTTCACAAGGCACTTTTTAGGACCTATATAACTAATGTATAGTGCAAATTTTTTAGTTAAGTTCTTTTAACGATAACAGACAAACCTTTTATTGGTTAACTGTTATACTTTTATTATTTACTTATTAGACTCTAATAAACATTTTGAGACCCGTTAGAACTTTTTGCAATGTGAATTGCACATTTGGCACCATATAGTTCACAAGGCACTTTTTAGGACCTATATAACTAATGTATAGTGCAAATTTTATAGTTAAGTTCTTTTAACGATAACAGACAAACCTTTTATTGGTTAACTGTTATACTTTTATTATTTACTTATTAGACTCTAATAAACATTTTGAGACCCGTTAGAACTTTTTGCAATGTGAATTAAACATTTGGCACCATATAGTTCACAAGGCACTTTTTAGGACTTATATAACTAATGTATAGTACAAATTTTTTAGTTAAGTTCTTTTAACGATAACAGACAAACATTTTATTGGTTAACTGTTATACTTTTATTATTTACTTATTAGACTCTAATACACATTTTGAGACCCGTTAGAACTTTTTGCAATGTGAATTGCACATTTGGCACCATATAGTTCACAAGGCACTTTTTAGGACCTATACAACTAATGTATAGTGCAAATTTTTTAGTTAAGTTCTTTTAACGATAACAGACAAACCTTTTATTGGTTAACTGTTATACTTTTATTATTTACTTATTAGACTCTAATAAACATTTTGAGACCCGTTAGAACTTTTTGCAATGTGAATTGCACATTTGGCACCATATAGTTCACAAGGCACTTTTTAGGACCTATATAACTAATGTATAGTGCAAATTTTTTAGTTAAGTTCTTTTAACGATAACAGACAAACCTTTTATTGGTTAACTGTTATACTTTTATTATTTACTTATTAGACTCTAATAAACATTTTGAGACCCGTTAGAACTTTTTGCAATGTGAATTGCACATTTGGCACCATATAGTTCACAAGGCACTTTTTAGGACCTATATAACTAATGTATAGTGCAAATTTTTTAGTTAAGTTCTTTTAACGATAACAGACAAACCTTTTATTGGTTACAAAAAGTTCTAACGGGTCTCAAAATGTTTATTAGAGTCTAATAAGTAAATAATAAAAGTATAACAGTTAACCAATAAAAGGTTTGTCTGTTATCGTTAAAAGAACTTAACTAAAAAATTTGCACTATACATTAGTTATATAGGTCCTAAAAAGTGCCTTGTGAACTATATGGTGCCAAATGTGCAATTCACATTGCAAAAAGTTCTAACGGGTCTCAAATGTTTATTAGAGTCTAATAAGTAAATAATAAAAGTATAACAGTTAACCAATAAAAGGTTTGTCTGTTATCGTTAAAAGAATTTAACTAAAAAATTTGCACTATACATTAGTTATATAGGTCCTAAAAAGTGCCTTGTGAACTATATGGTGGCCAAATGTGCAATTCACATTGCAAAAAGTTCTAACGGGTCTCAAAATGTTTATTAGAGTCTAATAAGTAAATAATAAAAGTATAACAGTTAACCAATAAAAGGTTTGTCTGTTATCGTTAAAAGAACTTAACTAAAAAATTTGCACTATATACTAAGTATATAGTGCAAATTTTTTAGTTAAGTTCTTTTAACGATAACAGACAAACCTTTTATTGGTTAACTGTTATACTTTTATTATTTACTTATTAGACTCTAATAAACATTTTGAGACCCGTTAGAACTTTTTGCAATGTGAATTGCACATTTGGCACCATATAGTTCACAAGGCACTTTTAGGACCTATATAACTAATGTATAGTGCAAATTTTTTAGTTAAATTCTTTTAACGATAACAGACAAACCTTTTATTGGTTAACTGTTATACTTTTATTATTTACTTATTAGACTCTAATAAACATTTTGAGACCCGTTAGAACTTTTTGCAATGTGAATTGCACATTTGGCACCATATAGTTCACAAGGCACTTTTTAGGACCTATATAACTAATGTATAGTGCAAATTTTTAGTTAAGTTCTTTTAACGATAACAGACAAACCTTTTATTGGTTAACTGTTATACTTTTATTATTTACTTATTAGACTCTAATAAACATTTTGAGACCCGTTAGAACTTTTTGCAATGTGAATTAAACATTTGGCACCATATAGTTCACAAGGCACTTTTTAGGACCTATATAACTAATGTATAGTACAAATTTTTAGTTAAGTTCTTTTAACGATAACAGACAAACCTTTTATTGGTTAACTGTTATACTTTTATTATTTACTTATTAGACTCTAATAAACATTTTGAGACCCGTTAGAACTTTTTGCAATGTGAATTGCACATTTGGCACCATATAGTTCACAAGGCACTTTTTAGGACCTATATAACTAATGTATAGTGCAAATTTTTTAGTTAAGTTCTTTTAACGATAACAGACAAACCTTTTATTGGTTAACTGTTATACTTTTATTATTTACTTATTAGACTCTAATAAACATTTTGAGACCCGTTAGAACTTTTTGCAATGTGAATTAAACATTTGGCACCATATAGTTCACAAGGCACTTTTTAGGACCTATATAACTAATGTATAGTACAAATTTTTTAGTTAAGTTCTTTTAACGATAACAGACAAACCTTTTATTGGTTAACTGTTATACTTTTATTATTTACTTATTAGACTCTAATAAACATTTTGAGACCCGTTAGAACTTTTTGCAATGTGAATTGCACATTTGGCACCATATAGTTCACAAGGCACTTTTTAGGACCTATACAACTAATGTATAGTGCAAATTTTTTAGTTAAGTTCTTTTAACGATAACAGACAAACCTTTTATTGGTTAACTGTTATACTTTTATTATTTACTTATTAGACTCTAATAAACATTTTGAGACCCGTTAGAACTTTTTGCAATGTGAATTGCACATTTGGCACCATATAGTTCACAAGGCACTTTTTAGGACCTATATAACTAATGTATAGTGCAAATTTTTTAGTTAAATTCTTTTAACGATAACAGACAAACCTTTTATTGGTTAACTGTTATACTTTTATTATTTACTTATTAGACTCTAATAAACATTTTGAGACCCGTTAGAACTTTTTGCAATGTGAATTGCACATTTGGCACCATATAGTTCACAAGGCACTTTTTAGGACCTATATAACTAATGTATAGTGCAAATTTTTTAGTTAAGTTCTTTTAACGATAACAGACAAACCTTTTATTGGTTAACTGTTATACTTTTATTATTTACTTATTAGACTCTAATAAACATTTTGAGACCCGTTAGAACTTTTTGCAATGTGAATTGCACATTTGGCACCATATAGTTCACAAGGCACTTTTTAGGACCTATATAACTAATGTATAGTACAAATTTTTTAGTTAAGTTCTTTTAACGATAACAGACAAACCTTTTATTGGTTAACTGTTATACTTTTATTATTTACTTATTAGACTCTAATAAACATTTTGAGACCCGTTAGAACTTTTTGCAATGTGAATTGCACATTTGGCACCATATAGTTCACAAGGCACTTTTTAGGACCTATATAACTAATGTATAGTGCAAATTTTTTAGTTAAGTTCTTTTAACGATAACAGACAAACCTTTTATTGGTTAACTGTTATACTTTTATTATTTACTTATTAGACTCTAATAAACATTTTGAGACCCGTTAGAACTTTTTGCAATGTGAATTGCACATTTGGCACCATATAGTTCACAAGGCACATTTTCAGACCTATATAACTAATGTATAGTGCAAATTTTTTAGTTAAGTTCTTTTAACGATAACAGACAAACCTTTTATTGGTTAACTGTTATACTTTTATTATTTACTTATTAGACTCTAATAAACATTTTGAGACCCGTTAGAACTTTTTGCAATGTGAATTGCACATTTGGCACCATATAGTTCACAAGGCACTTTTTAGGACCTATATAACTAATGTATAGTGCAAATTTTTTAGTTAAATTCTTTTAACGATAACAGACAAACCTTTTATTGGTTAACTGTTATACTTTTATTATTTACTTATTAGACTCTAATAAACATTTTGAGACCCGTTAGAACTTTTTGCAATGTGAATTGCACATTTGGCACCATATAGTTCACAAGGCACTTTTTAGGACCTATATAACTAATGTATAGTGCAAATTTTTTAGTTAAGTTCTTTTAACGATAACAGACAAACCTTTTATTGGTTAACTGTTATACTTTTATTATTTACTTATTAGACTCTAATAAACATTTTGAGACCCGTTAGAACTTTTTGCAATGTGAATTAAACATTTGGCACCATATAGTTCACAAGGCACTTTTTAGGACCTATATAACTAATGTATAGTACAAATTTTTTAGTTAAGTTCTTTTAACGATAACAGACAAACCTTTTATTGGTTAACTGTTATACTTTTATTATTTACTTATTAGACTCTAATAAACATTTTGAGACCCGTTAGAACTTTTTGCAATGTGAATTGCACATTTGGCACCATATAGTTCACAAGGCACTTTTTAGGACCTATATAACTAATGTATAGTGCAAATTTTTTAGTTAAGTTCTTTTAACGATAACAGACAAACCTTTTATTGGTTAACTGTTATACTTTTATTATTTACTTATTAGACTCTAATAAACATTTTGAGACCCGTTAGAACTTTTTGCAATGTGAATTAAACATTTGGCACCATATAGTTCACAAGGCACTTTTTAGGACCTATATAACTAATGTATAGTACAAATTTTTTAGTTAAGTTCTTTTAACGATAACAGACAAACCTTTTATTGGTTAACTGTTATACTTTTATTATTTACTTATTAGACTCTAATAAACATTTTGAGACCCGTTAGAACTTTTTGCAATGTGAATTGCACATTTGGCACCATATAGTTCACAAGGCACTTTTTAGGACCTATACAACTAATGTATAGTGCAAATTTTTTAGTTAAGTTCTTTTAACGATAACAGACAAACCTTTTATTGGTTAACTGTTATACTTTTATTATTTACTTATTAGACTCTAATAAACATTTTGAGACCCGTTAGAACTTTTTGCAATGTGAATTGCACATTTGGCACCATATAGTTCACAAGGCACTTTTTAGGACCTATATAACTAATGTATAGTGCAAATTTTTTAGTTAAATTCTTTTAACGATAACAGACAAACCTTTTATTGGTTAACTGTTATACTTTTATTATTTACTTATTAGACTCTAATAAACATTTTGAGACCCGTTAGAACTTTTTGCAATGTGAATTGCACATTTGGCACCATATAGTTCACAAGGCACTTTTTAGGACCTATATAACTAATGTAAAGTGCAAATTTTTTAGTTAAGTTCTTTTAACGATAACAGACAAACCTTTTATTGGTTAACTGTTATACTTTTATTATTTACTTATTAGACTCTAATAAACATTTTGAGACCCGTTAGAACTTTTTGCAATGTGAATTGCACATTTGGCACCATATAGTTCACAAGGCACTTTTTAGGACCTATATAACTAATGTATAGTACAAATTTTTTAGTTAAGTTCTTTTAACGATAACAGACAAACCTTTTATTGGTTAACTGTTATACTTTTATTATTTACTTATTAGACTCTAATAAACATTTTGAGACCCGTTAGAACTTTTTGCAATGTGAATTGCACATTTGGCACCATATAGTTCACAAGGCACTTTTTAGGACCTATATAACTAATGTATAGTGCAAATTTTTTAGTTAAGTTCTTTTAACGATAACAGACAAACCTTTTATTGGTTAACTGTTATACTTTTATTATTTACTTATTAGACTCTAATAAACATTTTGAGACCCGTTAGAACTTTTTGCAATGTGAATTGCACATTTGGCACCATATAGTTCACAAGGCACTTTTTAGGACCTATATAACTAATGTATAGTGCAAATTTTTTAGTTAAGTTCTTTTAACGATAACAGACAAACCTTTTATTGGTTAACTGTTATACTTTTATTATTTACTTATTAGACTCTAATAAACATTTTGAGACCCGTTAGAACTTTTTGCAATGTGAATTGCACATTTGGCACCATATAGTTCACAAGGCACTTTTTAGGACCTATATAACTAATGTATAGTACAAATTTTATAGTTAAGTTCTTTTAACGATAACAGACAAACCTTTTATTGGTTAACT
This sequence comes from Clavelina lepadiformis, assembly GCF_947623445.1. Classification (NCBI taxonomy): domain Eukaryota; kingdom Metazoa; phylum Chordata; class Ascidiacea; order Aplousobranchia; family Clavelinidae; genus Clavelina; species Clavelina lepadiformis. The sequence goes on from NC_135241.1 coordinate 10,998,945, forward strand.
GTTATACTTTTATTATTTACTTATTAGACTCTAATAAACATTTTGAGACCCGTTAGAACTTTTTGCAATGTGAATTGCACATTTGGCACCATATAGTTCACAAGGCACTTTTTAGGACCTATATAACTAATGTATAGTGCAAATTTTATAGTTAAGTTCTTTTAACGATAACAGACAAACCTTTTATTGGTTAACTGTTATACTTTTATTATTTACTTATTAGACTCTAATAAACATTTTGAGACCCGTTAGAACTTTTTGCAATGTGAATTAAACATTTGGCACCATATAGTTCACAAGGCACTTTTTAGGACCTATATAACTAATGTATAGTACAAATTTTTTAGTTAAGTTCTTTTAACGATAACAGACAAACCTTTTATTGGTTAACTGTTATACTTTTATTATTTACTTATTAGACTCTAATAAACATTTTGAGACCCGTTAGAACTTTTTGCAATGTGAATTGCACATTTGGCACCATATAGTTCACAAGGCACTTTTTAGGACCTATACAACTAATGTATAGTGCAAATTTTTTAGTTAAGTTCTTTTAACGATAACAGACAAACCTTTTATTGGTTAACTGTTATACTTTTATTATTTACTTATTAGACTCTAATAAACATTTTGAGACCCGTTAGAACTTTTTGCAATGTGAATTGCACATTTGGCACCATATAGTTCACAAGGCACTTTTTAGGACCTATGTAACTAATGTATAGTGCAAATTTTTTAGTTAAGTTCTTTTAACGATAACAGACAAACCTTTTATTGGTTAACTGTTATACTTTTATTATTTACTTATTAGACTCTAATAAACATTTTGAGACCCGTTAGAACTTTTTGCAATGTGAATTGCACATTTGGCACCATATAGTTCACAAGGCACTTTTTAGGACCTATATAACTAATGTACAGTGCAAATTTTTTAGTTAAGTTCTTTTAACGATAACAGACAAACCTTTTATTGGTTAACTGTTATACTTTTATTATTTACTTATTAGACTCTAATAAACATTTTGAGACCCGTTAGAACTTTTTGCAATGTGAATTGCACATTTGGCACCATATAGTTCACAAGGCACTTTTTAGGACCTATATAACTAATGTATAGTGCAAATTTTTTAGTTAAGTTCTTTTAACGATAACAGACAAACCTTTTATTGGTTAACTGTTATACTTTTATTATTTACTTATTAGACTCTAATAAACATTTTGAGACCCGTTAGAACTTTTTGCAATGTGAATTGCACATTTGGCACCATATAGTTCACAAGGCACATTTTCAGACCTATATAACTAATGTATAGTGCAAATTTTTTAGTTAAGTTCTTTTAACGATAACAGACAAACCTTTTATTGGTTAACTGTTATACTTTTATTATTTACTTATTAGACTCTAATAAACATTTTGAGACCCGTTAGAACTTTTTGCAATGTGAATTGCACATTTGGCACCATATAGTTCACAAGGCACTTTTTAGGACCTATATAACTAATGTATAGTGCAAATTTTTTAGTTAAGTTCTTTTAACGATAACAGACAAACCTTTTATTGGTTAACTGTTATACTTTTATTATTTACTTATTAGACTCTAATAAACATTTTGAGACCCGTTAGAACTTTTTGCAATGTGAATTAAACATTTGGCACCATATAGTTCACAAGGCACTTTTTAGGACCTATATAACTAATGTATAGTACAAATTTTTTAGTTAAGTTCTTTTAACGATAACAGACAAACCTTTTATTGGTTAACTGTTATACTTTTATTATTTACTTATTAGACTCTAATAAACATTTTGAGACCCGTTAGAACTTTTTGCAATGTGAATTGCACATTTGGCACCATATAGTTCACAAGGCACTTTTTAGGACCTATATAACTAATGTATAGTGCAAATTTTTTAGTTAAGTTCTTTTAACGATAACAGACAAACCTTTTATTGGTTAACTGTTATACTTTTATTATTTACTTATTAGACTCTAATAAACATTTTGAGACCCGTTAGAACTTTTTGCAATGTGAATTGCACATTTGGCACCATATAGTTCACAAAGCACTTTTTAGGACCTATATAACTAATGTATAGTACAAATTTTTTAGTTAAGTTCTTTTAACGATAACAGACAAACCTTTTATTGGTTAACTGTTATACTTTTATTATTTACTTATTAGACTCTAATAAACATTTTGAGACCCGTTAGAACTTTTTGCAATGTGAATTGCACATTTGGCACCATATAGTTCACAAGGCACTTTTTAGGACCTATATAACTAATGTATAGTGCAAATTTTTTAGTTAAGTTCTTTTAACGATAACAGACAAACCTTTTATTGGTTAACTGTTATACTTTTATTATTTACTTATTAGACTCTAATAAACATTTTGAGACCCGTTAGAACTTTTTGCAATGTGAATTGCACATTTGGCACCATATAGTTCACAAGGCACTTTTTAGGACCTATATAACTAATGTATAGTGCAAATTTTTTAGTTAAGTTCTTTTAACGATAACAGACAAACCTTTTATTGGTTAACTGTTATACTTTTATTATTTACTTATTAGACTCTAATAAACATTTTGAGACCCGTTAGAACTTTTTGCAATGTGAATTGCACATTTGGCACCATATAGTTCACAAGGCACTTTTTAGGACCTATATAACTAATGTATAGTGCAAATTTTTTAGTTAAGTTCTTTTAACGATAACAGACAAACCTTTTATTGGTTAACTGTTATACTTTTATTATTTACTTATTAGACTCTAATAAACATTTTGAGACCCGTTAGAACTTTTTGCAATGTGAATTGCACATTTGGCACCATATAGTTCACAAGGCACTTTTTAGGACCTATATAACTAATGTATAGTGCAAATTTTTTAGTTAAGTTCTTTTAACGATAACAGACAAACCTTTTATTGGTTAACTGTTATACTTTTATTATTTACTTATTAGACTCTAATAAACATTTTGAGACCCGTTAGAACTTTTTGCAATGTAAATTGCACATTTGGCACCATATAGTTCACAAGGCACTTTTTAGGACCTATATAACTAATGTATAGTGCAAATTTTTTAGTTAAGTTCTTTTAACGATAACAGACAAACCTTTTATTGGTTAACTGTTATACTTTTATTATTTACTTATTAGACTCTAATAAACATTTTGAGACCCGTTAGAACTTTTTGCAATGTGAATTGCACATTTGGCACCATATAGTTCACAAGGCACTTTTTAGGACCTATATAACTAATGTACAGTGCAAATTTTTTAGTTAAGTTCTTTTAACGATAACAGACAAACCTTTTATTGGTTAACTGTTATACTTTTATTATTTACTTATTAGACTCTAATAAACATTTTGAGACCCGTTAGAACTTTTTGCAATGTGAATTAAACATTTGGCACCATATAGTTCACAAGGCACTTTTTAGGACCTATATAACTAATGTATAGTGCAAATTTTTTAGTTAAGTTCTTTTAACGATAACAGACAAACCTTTTATTGGTTAACTGTTATACTTTTATTATTTACTTATTAGACTCTAATAAACATTTTGAGACCCGTTAGAACTTTTTGCAATGTGAATTGCACATTTGGCACCATATAGTTCACAAGGCACTTTTTAGGACCTATATAACTAATGTATAGTGCAAATTTTTTAGTTAAGTTCTTTTAACGATAACAGACAAACCTTTTATTGGTTAACTGTTATACTTTTATTATTTACTTATTAGACTCTAATAAACATTTTGAGACCCGTTAGAACTTTTTGCAATGTGAATTGCACATTTGGCACCATATAGTTCACAAGGCACTTTTTAGGACCTATATAACTAATGTATAGTGCAAATTTTTTAGTTAAGTTCTTTTAACGATAACAGACAAACCTTTTATTGGTTAACTGTTATACTTTTATTATTTACTTATTAGACTCTAATAAACATTTTGAGACCCGTTAGAACTTTTTGCAATGTGAATTGCACATTTGGCACCATATAGTTCACAAGGCACTTTTTAGGACCTATATAACTAATGTATAGTGCAAATTTTTTAGTTAAGTTCTTTTAACGATAACAGACAAACCTTTTATTGGTTAACTGTTATACTTTTATTATTTACTTATTAGATTCTAATAAACATTTTGAGACCCGTTAGAACTTTTTGCAATGTGAATTAAACATTTGGCACCATATAGTTCACAAGGCACTTTTTAGGACCTATATAACTAATGTATAGTACAAATTTTTTAGTTAAGTTCTTTTAACGATAACAGACAAACCTTTTATTGGTTAACTGTTATACTTTTATTATTTACTTATTAGACTCTAATAAACATTTTGAGACCCGTTAGAACTTTTTGCAATGTGAATTGCACATTTGGCACCATATAGTTCACAAGGCACTTTTTAGGACCTATATAACTAATGTATAGTGCAAATTTTTTAGTTAAGTTCTTTTAACGATAACAGACAAACCTTTTATTGGTTAACTGTTATACTTTTATTATTTACTTATTAGACTCTAATAAACATTTTGAGACCCGTTAGAACTTTTTGCAATGTGAATTGCACATTTGGCACCATATAGTTCACAAGGCACTTTTTAGGACCTATATAACTAATGTATAGTGCAAATTTTTTAGTTAAATTCTTTTAACGATAACAGACAAACCTTTTATTGGTTAACTGTTATACTTTTATTATTTACTTATTAGACTCTAATAAACATTTTGAGACCCGTTAGAACTTTTTGCAATGTGAATTGCACATTTGGCACCATATAGTTCACAAGGCACTTTTTAGGACCTATATAACTAATGTATAGTGCAAATTTTTTAGTTAAGTTCTTTTAACGATAACAGACAAACCTTTCATTGGTTAACTGTTATACTTTTATTATTTACTTATTAGACTCTAATAAACATTTTGAGACCCGTTAGAACTTTTTGCAATGTGAATTGCACATTTGGCACCATATAGTTCACAAGGCACTTTTTAGGACCTATATAACTAATGTATAGTACAAATTTTTTAGTTAAGTTCTTTTAACGATAACAGACAAACCTTTTATTGGTTAACTGTTATACTTTTATTATTTACTTATTAGACTCTAATAAACATTTTGAGACCCGTTAGAACTTTTTGCAATGTGAATTGCACATTTGGCACCATATAGTTCACAAGGCACTTTTTAGGACCTATATAACTAATGTATAGTGCAAATTTTTTAGTTAAGTTCTTTTAACGATAACAGACAAACCTTTTATTGGTTAACTGTTATACTTTTATTATTTACTTATTAGACTCTAATAAACATTTTGAGACCCGTTAGAACTTTTTGCAATGTGAATTGCACATTTGGCACCATATAGTTCACAAGGCACTTTTTAGGACCTATATAACTAATGTATAGTGCAAATTTTTTAGTTAAATTCTTTTAACGATAACAGACAAACCTTTTATTGGTTAACTGTTATACTTTTATTATTTACTTATTAGACTCTAATAAACATTTTGAGACCCGTTAGAACTTTTTGCAATGTGAATTGCACATTTGGCACCATATAGTTCACAAGGCACTTTTTAGGACCTATATAACTAATGTATAGTGCAAATTTTTTAGTTAAGTTCTTTTAACGATAACAGACAAACCTTTCATTGGTTAACTGTTATACTTTTATTATTTACTTATTAGACTCTAATAAACATTTTGAGACCCGTTAGAACTTTTTGCAATGTGAATTGCACATTTGGCACCATATAGTTCACAAGGCACTTTTTAGGACCTATATAACTAATGTATAGTACAAATTTTTTAGTTAAGTTCTTTTAACGATAACAGACAAACCTTTTATTGGTTAACTGTTATACTTTTATTATTTACTTATTAGACTCTAATAAACATTTTGAGACCCGTTAGAACTTTTTGCAATGTGAATTGCACATTTGGCACCATATAGTTCACAAGGCACTTTTTAGGACCTATATAACTAATGTATAGTGCAAATTTTTTAGTTAAGTTCTTTTAACGATAACAGACAAACCTTTTATTGGTTAACTGTTATACTTTTATTATTTACTTATTAGACTCTAATAAACATTTTGAGACCCGTTAGAACTTTTTGCAATGTGAATTGCACATTTGGCACCATATAGTTCACAAGGCACTCTTTAGGACCTATATAACTAATGTATAGTGCAAATTTTTTAGTTAAGTTCTTTTAACGATAACAGACAAACCTTTTATTGGTTAACTGTTATACTTTTATTATTTACTTATTAGACTCTAATAAACATTTTGATACCCGTTAGAACTTTTTGCAATGTGAATTGCACATTTGGCACCATATAGTTCACAAGGCACTTTTTAGGACCTATATAACTAATGTATAATGCAAATTTTTTAGTTAAGTTCTTTTAACGATAACAGACAAACCTTTTATTGGTTAACTGTTATACTTTTATTATTTACTTATTAGACTCTAATAAACATTTTGAGACCCGTTAGAACTTTTTGCAATGTGAATTGCACATTTGGCACCATATAGTTCACAAGGCACTTTTTATGACCTATATAACTAATGTATAGTGCAAATTTTTTAGTTAAGTTCTTTTAACGATAACAGACAAACCTTTTATTGGTTAACTGTTATACTTTTATTATTTACTTATTAGACTCTAATAAACATTTTGAGACCCGTTAGAACTTTTTGCAATGTGAATTGCACATTTGGCACCATATAGTTCACAAGGCACTTTTTAGGACCTATATAACTAATGTATAGTGCAAATTTTTTAGTTAAGTTCTTTTAACGATAACAGACAAACCTTTTATTGGTTAACTGTTATACTTTTATTATTTACTTATTAGACTCTAATAAACATTTTGAGACCCGTTAGAACTTTTTGCAATGTGAATTAAACATTTGGCACCATATAGTTCACAAGGCACTTTTTAGGACCTATATAACTAATGTATAGTACAAATTTTTTAGTTAAGTTCTTTTAACGATAACAGACAAACCTTTTATTGGTTAACTGTTATACTTTTATTATTTACTTATTAGACTCTAATAAACATTTTGAGACCCGTTAGAACTTTTTGCAATGTGAATTGCACATTTGGCACCATATAGTTCACAAGGCACTTTTTAGGACCTATATAACTAATGTATAGTGCAAATTTTTTAGTTAAGTTCTTTTAACGATAACAGACAAACCTTTTATTGGTTAACTGTTATACTTTTATTATTTACTTATTAGACTCTAATAAACATTTTGAGACCCGTTAGAACTTTTTGCAATGTGAATTAAACATTTGGCACCATATAGTTCACAAGGCACTTTTTAGGACCTATATAACTAATGTATAGTACAAATTTTTTAGTTAAGTTCTTTTAACGATAACAGACAAACCTTTTATTGGTTAACTGTTATACTTTTATTATTTACTTATTAGACTCTAATAAACATTTTGAGACCCGTTAGAACTTTTTGCAATGTGAATTGCACATTTGGCACCATATAGTTCACAAGGCACTTTTTAGGACCTATATAACTAATGTATAGTGCAAATTTTTTAGTTAAGTTCTTTTAACGATAACAGACAAACCTTTTATTGGTTAACTGTTATACTTTTATTATTTACTTATTAGACTCTAATAAACATTTTGAGACCCGTTAGAACTTTTTGCAATGTGAATTGCACATTTGGCACCATATAGTTCACAAGGCACTTTTTAGGACCTATATAACTAATGTATAGTGCAAATTTTTTAGTTAAATTCTTTTAACGATAACAGACAAACCTTTTATTGGTTAACTGTTATACTTTCATTATTTACTTATTAGACTCTAATAAACATTTTGAGACCCGTTAGAACTTTTTGCAATGTGAATTGCACATTTGGCACCATAAAGTTCACAAGGCACTTTTTAGGACCTATATAACTAATGTATAGTGCAAATTTTTTAGTTAAGTTCTTTTAACGATAACAGACAAACCTTTTATTGGTTAACTGTTATACTTTTATTATTTACTTATTAGACTCTAATAAACATTTTGAGACCCGTTAGAACTTTTTGCAATGTGAATTAAACATTTGGCACCATATAGTTCACAAGGCACTTTTTAGGACCTATATAACTAATGTATAGTACAAATTTTTTAGTTAAGTTCTTTTAACGATAACAGACAAACCTTTTATTGGTTAACTGTTATACTTTTATTATTTACTTATTAGACTCTAATAAACATTTTGAGACCCGTTAGAACTTTTTGCAATGTGAATTGCACATTTGGCACCATATAGTTCACAAGGCACTTTTTAGGACCTATACAACTAATGTATAGTGCAAATTTTTTAGTTAAGTTCTTTTAACGATAACAGACAAACCTTTTATTGGTTAACTGTTATACTTTTATTATTTACTTATTAGACTCTAAATAACATTTTGAGACCCGTTAGAACTTTTTGCAATGTGAATTGCACATTTGGCACCATATAGTTCACAAGGCACTTTTTAGGACCTATATAACTAATGTATAGTGCAAATTTTTTAGTTAAATTCTTTTAACGATAACAGACAAACCTTTTATTGGTTAACTGTTATACTTTTATTATTTACTTATTAGACTCTAATAAACATTTTGAGACCCGTTAGAACTTTTTGCAATGTGAATTGCACATTTGGCACCATATAGTTCACAAGGCACTTTTTAGGACCTATATAACTAATGTATAGTACAAATTTTTTAGTTAAGTTCTTTTAACGATAACAGACAAACCTTTTATTGGTTAACTGTTATACTTTTATTATTTACTTATTAGACTCTAATAAACATTTTGAGACCCGTTAGAACTTTTTGCAATGTGAATTGCACATTTGGCACCATATAGTTCACAAGGCACTTTTTAGGACCTATATAACTAATGTATAGTGCAAATTTTTTAGTTAAGTTCTTTTAACGATAACAGACAAACCTTTTATTGGTTAACTGTTATACTTTTATTATTTACTTATTAGACTCTAATAAACATTTTGAGACCCGTTAGAACTTTTTGCAATGTGAATTGCACATTTGGCACCATATAGTTCACAAGGCACTTTTTAGGACCTATATAACTAATGTATAGTGCAAATTTTTTAGTTAAGTTCTTTTAACGATAACAGACAAACCTTTTATTGGTTAACTGTTATACTTTTATTATTTACTTATTAGACTCTAATAAACATTTTGAGACCCGTTAGAACTTTTTGCAATGTGAATTGCACATTTGGCACCATATAGTTCACAAGGCACTTTTTAGGACCTATATAACTAATGTATAGTGCAAATTTTTTAGTTAAGTTCTTTTAACGATAACAGACAAACCTTTTATTGGTTAACTGTTATACTTTTATTATTTACTTATTAGACTCTAATAAACATTTTGAGACCCGTTAGAACTTTTTGCAATGTGAATTGCACATTTGGCACCATATAGTTCACAAGGCACTTTTTAGGACCTATATAACTAATGTATAGTGCAAATTTTTTAGTTAAGTTCTTTTAACGATAACAGACAAACCTTTTATTGGTTAACTGTTATACTTTTATTATTTACTTATTAGACTCTAATAAACATTTTGAGACCCGTTAGAACTTTTTGCAATGTGAATTGCACATTTGGCACCATATAGTTCACAAGGCACTTTTTAGGACCTATATAACTAATGTATAGTGCAAATTTTTTAGTTAAGTTCTTTTAACGATAACAGACAAACCTTTTATTGGTTAACTGTTATACTTTTATTATTTACTTATTAGACTCTAATAAACATTTTGAGACCCGTTAGAACTTTTTGCAATGTGAATTGCACATTTGGCACCATATAGTTCACAAGGCACTTTTTAGGACCTATATAACTAATGTATAGTACAAATTTTTTAGTTAAGTTCTTTTAACGATAACAGACAAACCTTTTATTGGTTAACTGTTATACTTTTATTATTTACTTATTAGACTCTAATAAACATTTTGAGACCCGTTAGAACTTTTTGCAATGTGAATTGCACATTTGGCACCATATAGTTCACAAGGCACTTTTTAGGACCTATATAACTAATGTATAGTGCAAATTTTATAGTTAAGTTCTTTTAACGATAACAGACAAACCTTTTATTGGTTAACTGTTATACTTTTATTATTTACTTATTAGACTCTAATAAACATTTTGAGACCCGTTAGAACTTTTTGCAATGTGAATTACACATTTGGCACCATATAGTTCACAAGGCACTTTTTAGGACCTATATAACTAATGTATAGTACAAATTTTTTAGTTAAGTTCTTTTAACGATAACAGACAAACCTTTTATTGGTTAACTGTTATACTTTTATTATTTACTTATTAGACTCTAATAAACATTTTGAGACCCGTTAGAACTTTTTGCAATGTGAATTGCACATTTGGCACCATATAGTTCACAAGGCACTTTTTAGGACCTATACAACTAATGTATAGTGCAAATTTTTTAGTTAAGTTCTTTTAACGATAACAGACAAACCTTTTATTGGTTAACTGTTATACTTTTATTATTTACTTATTAGACTCTAATAAACATTTTGAGACCCGTTAGAACTTTTTGCAATGTGAATTGCACATTTGGCACCATATAGTTCACAAGGCACTTTTTAGGACCTATATAACTAATGTATAGTGCAAATTTTTTAGTTAAGTTCTTTTAACGATAACAGACAAACCTTTTATTGGTTAACTGTTATACTTTTATTATTTACTTATTAGACTCTAATAAACATTTTGAGACCCGTTAGAACTTTTTGCAATGTGAATTGCACATTTGGCACCATATAGTTCACAAGGCACTTTTTAGGACCTATATAACTAATGTATAGTGCAAATTTTTTAGTTAAGTTCTTTTAACGATAACAGACAAACCTTTTATTGGTTAACTGTTATACTTTTATTATTTACTTATTAGACTCTAATAAACATTTTGAGACCCGTTAGAACTTTTTGCAATGTGAATTGCACATTTGGCACCATATAGTTCACAAGGCACTTTTTAGGACCTATATAACTAATGTACAGTGCAAATTTTTTAGTTAAGTTCTTTTAACGATAACAGACAAACCTTTTATTGGTTAACTGTTATACTTTTATTATTTACTTATTAGACTCTAATAAACATTTTGAGACCCGTTAGAACTTTTTGCAATGTGAATTGCACATTTGGCACCATATAGTTCACAAGGCACTTTTTAGGACCTATATAACTAATGTATAGTGCAAATTTTTTAGTTAAGTTCTTTTAACGATAACAGACAAACCTTTTATTGGTTAACTGTTATACTTTTATTATTTACTTATTAGACTCTAATAAACATTTTGAGACCCGTTAGAACTTTTTGCAATGTGAATTGCACATTTGGCACCATATAGTTCACAAGGCACATTTTCAGACCTATATAACTAATGTATAGTGCAAATTTTTTAGTTAAGTTCTTTTAACGATAACAGACAAACCTTTTATTGGTTAACTGTTATACTTTTATTATTTACTTATTAGACTCTAATAAACATTTTGAGACCCGTTAGAACTTTTTGCAATGTGAATTGCACATTTGGCACCATATAGTTCACAAGGCACTTTTTAGGACCTATATAACTAATGTATAGTGCAAATTTTTTAGTTAAGTTCTTTTAACGATAACAGACAAACCTTTTATTGGTTAACTGTTATACTTTTATTATTTACTTATTAGACTCTAATAAACATTTTGAGACCCGTTAGAACTTTTTGCAATGTGAATTAAACATTTGGCACCATATAGTTCACAAGGCACTTTTTAGGACCTATATAACTAATGTATAGTACAAATTTTTAGTTAAGTTCTTTTAACGATAACAGACAAACCTTTTATTGGTTAACTGTTATACTTTTATTATTTACTTATTAGACTCTAATAAACATTTTGAGACCCGTTAGAACTTTTTGCAATGTGAATTGCACATTTGGCACCATATAGTTCACAAGGCACTTTTTAGGACCTATATAACTAATGTATAGTGCAAATTTTTTAGTTAAGTTCTTTTAACGATAACAGACAAACCTTTTATTGGTTAACTGTTATACTTTTATTATTTACTTATTAGACTCTAATAAACATTTTGAGACCCGTTAGAACTTTTTGCAATGTGAATTGCACATTTGGCACCATATAGTTCACAAGGCACTTTTTAGGACCTATATAACTAATGTATAGTGCAAATTTTTTAGTTAAATTCTTTTAACGATAACAGACAAACCTTTTATTGGTTAACTGTTATACTTTTATTATTTACTTATTAGACTCTAATAAACATTTTGAGACCCGTTAGAACTTTTTGCAATGTGAATTGCACATTTGGCACCATATAGTTCACAAGGCACTTTTTAGGACCTATATAACTAATGTATAGTGCAAATTTTTTAGTTAAGTTCTTTTAACGATAACAGACAAACCTTTTATTGGTTAACTGTTATACTTTTATTATTTACTTATTAGACTCTAATAAACATTTTGAGACCCGTTAGAACTTTTTGCAATGTGAATTGCACATTTGGCACCATATAGTTCACAAGGCACTTTTTAGGACCTATATAACTAATGTATAGTACAAATTTTTTAGTTAAGTTCTTTTAACGATAACAGACAAACCTTTTATTGGTTAACTGTTATACTTTTATTATTTACTTATTAGACTCTAATAAACATTTTGAGACCCGTTAGAACTTTTTGCAATGTGAATTGCACATTTGGCACCATATAGTTCACAAGGCACTTTTTAGGACCTATATAACTAATGTATAGTGCAAATTTTTTAGTTAAGTTCTTTTAACGATAACAGACAAACCTTTTATTGGTTAACTGTTATACTTTTATTATTTACTTATTAGACTCTAATAAACATTTTGAGACCCGTTAGAACTTTTTGCAATGTGAATTGCACATTTGGCACCATATAGTTCACAAGGCACTTTTTAGGACCTATATAACTAATGTATAGTGCAAATTTTTTAGTTAAGTTCTTTTAACGATAACAGACAAACCTTTTATTGGTTAACTGTTATACTTTTATTATTTACTTATTAGACTCTAATGAACATTTTGAGACCCGTTAGAACTTTTTGCAATGTGAATTGCACATTTGGCACCATATAGTTCACAAGGCACTTTTTAGGACCTATATAACTAATGTATAGTGCAAATTTTTTAGTTAAGTTCTTTTAACGATAACAGACAAACCTTTTATTGGTTAACTGTTATACTTTTATTATTTACTTATTAGACTCTAATAAACATTTTGAGACCCGTTAGAACTTTTTGCAATGTGAATTGCACATTTGGCACCATATAGTTCACAAGGCACTTTTTAGGACCTATATAACTAATGTATAGTGCAAATTTTTTAGTTAAGTTCTTTTAACGATAACAGACAAACCTTTTATTGGTTAACTGTTATACTTTTATTATTTACTTATTAGACTCTAATAAACATTTTGAGACCCGTTAGAACTTTTTGCAATGTAAATTGCACATTTGGCACCATATAGTTCACAAGGCACTTTTTAGGACCTATATAACTAATGTATAGTGCAAATTTTTGAGTTAAGTTCTTTTAACGATAACAGACAAACCTTTTATTGGTTAACTGTTATACTTTTATTATTTACTTATTAGACTCTAATAAACATTTTGAGACCCGTTAGAACTTTTTGCAATGTGAATTGCACATTTGGCACCATATAGTTCACAAGGCACTTTTTAGGACCTATATAACTAATGTATAGTGCAAATTTTTTAGTTAAGTTCTTTTAACGATAACAGACAAACCTTTTATTGGTTAACTGTTATACTTTTATTATTTACTTATTAGACTCTAATAAACATTTTGAGACCCGTTAGAACTTTTTGCAATGTGAATTAAACATTTGGCACCATATAGTTCACAAGGCACTTTTTAGGACCTATATAACTAATGTATAGTACAAATTTTTTAGTTAAGTTCTTTTAACGATAACAGACAAACCTTTTATTGGTTAACTGTTATACTTTTATTATTTACTTATTAGACTCTAATAAACATTTTGAGACCCGTTAGAACTTTTTGCAATGTGAATTGCACATTTGGCACCATATAGTTCACAAGGCACTTTTTAGGACCTATATAACTAATGTATAGTGCAAATTTTTTAGTTAAGTTCTTTTAACGATAACAGACAAACCTTTTATTGGTTAACTGTTATACTTTTATTATTTACTTATTAGATTCTAATAAACATTTTGAGACCCGTTAGAACTTTTTGCAATGTGAATTAAACATTTGGCACCATATAGTTCACAAGGCACTTTTTAGGACCTATATAACTAATGTATAGTACAAATTTTTTAGTTAAGTTCTTTTAACGATAACAGACAAACCTTTTATTGGTTAACTGTTATACTTTTATTATTTACTTATTAGACTCTAATAAACATTTTGAGACCCGTTAGAACTTTTTGCAATGTGAATTGCACATTTGGCACCATATAGTTCACAAGGCACTTTTTAGGACCTATATAACTAATGTATAGTGCAAATTTTTTAGTTAAGTTCTTTTAACGATAACAGACAAACCTTTTATTGGTTAACTGTTATACTTTTATTATTTACTTATTAGACTCTAATAAACATTTTGAGACCCGTTAGAACTTTTTGCAATGTGAATTGCACATTTGGCACCATATAGTTCACAAGGCACTTTTTAGGACCTATATAACTAATGTATAGTGCAAATTTTTTAGTTAAATTCTTTTAACGATAACAGACAAACCTTTTATTGGTTAACTGTTATACTTTTATTATTTACTTATTAGACTCTAATAAACATTTTGAGACCCGTTAGAACTTTTTGCAATGTGAATTGCACATTTGGCACCATATAGTTCACAAGGCACTTTTTAGGACCTATATAACTAATGTATAGTGCAAATTTTTTAGTTAAGTTCTTTTAACGATAACAGACAAACCTTTCATTGGTTAACTGTTATACTTTTATTATTTACTTATTAGACTCTAATAAACATTTTGAGACCCGTTAGAACTTTTTGCAATGTGAATTGCACATTTGGCACCATATAGTTCACAAGGCACTTTTTAGGACCTATATAACTAATGTATAGTACAAATTTTTTAGTTAAGTTCTTTTAACGATAACAGACAAACCTTTTATTGGTTAACTGTTATACTTTTATTATTTACTTATTAGACTCTAATAAACATTTTGAGACCCGTTAGAACTTTTTGCAATGTGAATTGCACATTTGGCACCATATAGTTCACAAGGCACTTTTTAGGACCTATATAACTAATGTATAGTGCAAATTTTTTAGTTAAGTTCTTTTAACGATAACAGACAAACCTTTTATTGGTTAACTGTTATACTTTTATTATTTACTTATTAGACTCTAATAAACATTTTGAGACCCGTTAGAACTTTTTGCAATGTGAATTGCACATTTGGCACCATATAGTTCACAAGGCACTCTTTAGGACCTATATAACTAATGTATAGTGCAAATTTTTTAGTTAAGTTCTTTTAACGATAACAGACAAACCTTTTATTGGTTAACTGTTATACTTTTATTATTTACTTATTAGACTCTAATAAACATTTTGAGACCCGTTAGAACTTTTTGCAATGTGAATTGCACATTTGGCACCATATAGTTCACAAGGCACTTTTTAGGACCTATATAACTAATGTATAGTGCAAATTTTTTAGTTAAGTTCTTTTAACGATAACAGACAAACCTTTTATTGGTTAACTGTTATACTTTTATTATTTACTTATTAGACTCTAATAAACATTTTGAGACCCGTTAGAACTTTTTGCAATGTGAATTGCACATTTGGCACCATATAGTTCACAAGGCACTTTTTAGGACCTATATAACTAATGTATAGTGCAAATTTTTTAGTTAAATTCTTTTAACGATAACAGACAAACCTTTTATTGGTTAACTGTTATACTTTCATTATTTACTTATTAGACTCTAATAAACATTTTGTGACCCGTTAGAACTTTTTGCAATGTGAATTGCACATTTGGCACCATATAGTTCACAAGGCACTTTTTAGGACCTATATAACTAATGTATAGTGCAAATTTTTTAGTTAAGTTCTTTTAACGATAACAGACAAACCTTTTATTGGTTAACTGTTATACTTTTATTATTTACTTATTAGACTCTAATAAACATTTTGAGACCCGTTAGAACTTTTTGCAATGTGAATTAAACATTTGGCACCATATAGTTCACAAGGCACTTTTTAGGACCTATATAACTAATGTATAGTACAAATTTTTTAGTTAAGTTCTTTTAACGATAACAGACAAACCTTTTATTGGTTAACTGTTATACTTTTATTATTTACTTATTAGACTCTAATAAACATTTTGAGACCCGTTAGAACTTTTTGCAATGTGAATTGCACATTTGGCACCATATAGTTCACAAGGCACTTTTTAGGACCTATACAACTAATGTATAGTGCAAATTTTTTAGTTAAGTTCTTTTAACGATAACAGACAAACCTTTTATTGGTTAACTGTTATACTTTTATTATTTACTTATTAGACTCTAATAAACATTTTGAGACCCGTTAGAACTTTTTGCAATGTGAATTGCACATTTGGCACCATATAGTTCACAAGGCACTTTTTAGGACCTATATAACTAATGTATAGTGCAAATTTTTTAGTTAAGTTCTTTTAACGATAACAGACAAACCTTTTATTGGTTAACTGTTATACTTTTATTATTTACTTATTAGACTCTAATAAACATTTTGAGACCCGTTAGAACTTTTTGCAATGTGAATTGCACATTTGGCACCATATAGTTCACAAGGCACTTTTTAGGACCTATATAACTAATGTATAGTGCAAATTTTTTAGTTAAATTCTTTTAACGATAACAGACAAACCTTTTATTGGTTAACTGTTATACTTTTATTATTTACTTATTAGACTCTAATAAACATTTTGAGACCCGTTAGAACTTTTTGCAATGTGAATTGCACATTTGGCACCATATAGTTCACAAGGCACTTTTTAGGACCTATATAACTAATGTATAGTGCAAATTTTTTAGTTAAGTTCTTTTAACGATAACAGACAAACCTTTCATTGGTTAACTGTTATACTTTTATTATTTACTTATTAGACTCTAATAAACATTTTGAGACCCGTTAGAACTTTTTGCAATGTGAATTGCACATTTGGCACCATATAGTTCACAAGGCACTTTTTAGGACCTATATAACTAATGTATAGTACAAATTTTTTAGTTAAGTTCTTTTAACGATAACAGACAAACCTTTTATTGGTTAACTGTTATACTTTTATTATTTACTTATTAGACTCTAATAAACATTTTGAGACCCGTTAGAACTTTTTGCAATGTGAATTGCACATTTGGCACCATATAGTTCACAAGGCACTTTTTAGGACCTATATAACTAATGTATAGTGCAAATTTTTTAGTTAAGTTCTTTTAACGATAACAGACAAACCTTTTATTGGTTAACTGTTATACTTTTATTATTTACTTATTAGACTCTAATAAACATTTTGAGACCCGTTAGAACTTTTTGCAATGTGAATTGCACATTTGGCACCATATAGTTCACAAGGCACTCTTTAGGACCTATATAACTAATGTATAGTGCAAATTTTTTAGTTAAGTTCTTTTAACGATAACAGACAAACCTTTTATTGGTTAACTGTTATACTTTTATTATTTACTTATTAGACTCTAATAAACATTTTGAGACCCGTTAGAACTTTTTGCAATGTGAATTGCACATTTGGCACCATATAGTTCACAAGGCACTTTTTAGGACCTATATAACTAATGTATAGTGCAAATTTTTTAGTTAAGTTCTTTTAACGATAACAGACAAACCTTTTATTGGTTAACTGTTATACTTTTATTATTTACTTATTAGACTCTAATAAACATTTTGAGACCCGTTAGAACTTTTTGCAATGTGAATTGCACATTTGGCACCATATAGTTCACAAGGCACTTTTTAGGACCTATATAACTAATGTATAGTGCAAATTTTTTAGTTAAATTCTTTTAACGATAACAGACAAACCTTTTATTGGTTAACTGTTATACTTTTATTATTTACTTATTAGACTCTAATAAACATTTTGTGACCCGTTAGAACTTTTTGCAATGTGAATTGCACATTTGGCACCATATAGTTCACAAGGCACTTTTTAGGACCTATATAACTAATGTATAGTGCAAATTTTTTAGTTAAGTTCTTTTAACGATAACAGACAAACCTTTTATTGGTTAACTGTTATACTTTTATTATTTACTTATTAGACTCTAATAAACATTTTGAGACCCGTTAGAACTTTTTGCAATGTGAATTAAACATTTGGCACCATATAGTTCACAAGGCACTTTTTAGGACCTATATAACTAATGTATAGTACAAATTTTTTAGTTAAGTTCTTTTAACGATAACAGACAAACCTTTTATTGGTTAACTGTTATACTTTTATTATTTACTTATTAGACTCTAATAAACATTTTGAGACCCGTTAGAACTTTTTGCAATGTGAATTGCACATTTGGCACCATATAGTTCACAAGGCACTTTTTAGGACCTATACAACTAATGTATAGTGCAAATTTTTTAGTTAAGTTCTTTTAACGATAACAGACAAACCTTTTATTGGTTAACTGTTATACTTTTATTATTTACTTATTAGACTCTAATAAACATTTTGAGACCCGTTAGAACTTTTTGCAATGTGAATTGCACATTTGGCACCATATAGTTCACAAGGCACTTTTTAGGACCTATATAACTAATGTATAGTGCAAATTTTTTAGTTAAATTCTTTTAACGATAACAGACAAACCTTTTATTGGTTAACTGTTATACTTTTATTATTTACTTATTAGACTCTAATAAACATTTTGAGACCCGTTAGAACTTTTTGCAATGTGAATTGCACATTTGGCACCATATAGTTCACAAGGCACTTTTTAGGACCTATATAACTAATGTATAGTGCAAATTTTTTAGTTAAGTTCTTTTAACGATAACAGACAAACCTTTTATTGGTTAACTGTTATACTTTTATTATTTACTTATTAGACTCTAATAAACATTTTGAGACCCGTTAGAACTTTTTGCAATGTGAATTGCACATTTGGCACCATATAGTTCACAAGGCACTTTTTAGGACCTATATAACTAATGTATAGTACAAATTTTTTAGTTAAGTTCTTTTAACGATAACAGACAAACCTTTTATTGGTTAACTGTTATACTTTTATTATTTACTTATTAGACTCTAATAAACATTTTGAGACCCGTTAGAACTTTTTGCAATGTGAATTGCACATTTGGCACCATATAGTTCACAAGGCACTTTTTAGGACCTATATAACTAATGTATAGTGCAAATTTTTTAGTTAAGTTCTTTTAACGATAACAGACAAACCTTTTATTGGTTAACTGTTATACTTTTATTATTTACTTATTAGACTCTAATAAACATTTTGAGACCCGTTAGAACTTTTTGCAATGTGAAGTGCACATTTGGCACCATATAGTTCACAAGGCACTTTTTAGGACCTATATAACTAATGTATAGTGCAAATTTTTTAGTTAAGTTCTTTTAACGATAACAGACAAACCTTTTATTGGTTAACTGTTATACTTTTATTATTTACTTATTAGACTCTAATAAACATTTTGAGACCCGTTAGAACTTTTTGCAATGTGAATTGCACATTTGGCACCATATAGTTCACAAGGCACTTTTTAGGACCTATATAACTAATGTATAGTGCAAATTTTTTAGTTAAGTTCTTTTAACGATAACAGACAAACCTTTTATTGGTTAACTGTTATACTTTTATTATTTACTTATTAGACTCTAATAAACATTTTGAGACCCGTTAGAACTTTTTGCAATGTGAATTGCACATTTGGCACCATATAGTTCACAAGGCACTTTTTAGGACCTATATAACTAATGTATAGTGCAAATTTTTTAGTTAAGTTCTTTTAACGATAACAGACAAACCTTTTATTGGTTAACTGTTATACTTTTATTATTTACTTATTAGACTCTAATAAACATTTTGAGACCCGTTAGAACTTTTTGCAATGTGAATTGCACATTTGGCACCATATAGTTCACAAGGCACTCTTTAGGACCTATATAACTAATGTATAGTGCAAATTTTTTAGTTAAGTTCTTTTAACGATAACAGACAAACCTTTTATTGGTTAACTGTTATACTTTTATTATTTACTTATTAGACTCTAATAAACATTTTGAGACCCGTTAGAACTTTTTGCAATGTGAATTGCACATTTGGCACCATATAGTTCACAAGGCACTTTTTAGGACCTATATAACTAATGTATAGTACAAATTTTTAGTTAAGTTCTTTTAACGATAACAGACAAACCTTTTATTGGTTAACTGTTATACTTTTATTATTTACTTATTAGACTCTAATAAACATTTTGAGACCCGTTAGAACTTTTTGCAATGTGAATTGCACATTTGGCACCATATAGTTCACAAGGCACTTTTTAGGACCTATATAACTAATGTATAGTGCAAATTTTTTAGTTAAGTTCTTTTAACGATAACAGACAAACCTTTTATTGGTTAACTGTTATACTTTTATTATTTACTTATTAGACTCTAATAAACATTTTGAGACCCGTTAGAACTTTTTGCAATGTGAATTGCACATTTGGCACCATATAGTTCACAAGGCACTTTTTAGGACCTATATAACTAATGTACAGTGCAAATTTTTTAGTTAAGTTCTTTTAACGATAACAGACAAACCTTTTATTGGTTAACTGTTATACTTTTATTATTTACTTATTAGACTCTAATAAACATTTTGAGACCCGTTAGAACTTTTTGCAATGTGAATTGCACATTTGGCACCATATAGTTCACAAGGCACTTTTTAGGACCTATATAACTAATGTATAGTGCAAATTTTTTAGTTAAGTTCTTTTAACGATAACAGACAAACCTTTTATTGGTTAACTGTTATACTTTTATTATTTACTTATTAGACTCTAATAAACATTTTGAGACCCGTTAGAACTTTTTGCAATGTGAATTGCACATTTGGCACCATATAGTTCACAAGGCACATTTTCAGACCTATATAACTAATGTATAGTGCAAATTTTTTAGTTAAGTTCTTTTAACGATAACAGACAAACCTTTTATTGGTTAACTGTTATACTTTTATTATTTACTTATTAGACTCTAATAAACATTTTGAGACCCGTTAGAACTTTTTGCAATGTGAATTGCACATTTGGCACCATATAGTTCACAAGGCACTTTTTAGGACCTATATAACTAATGTATAGTGCAAATTTTTTAGTTAAGTTCTTTTAACGATAACAGACAAACCTTTTATTGGTTAACTGTTATACTTTTATTATTTACTTATTAGACTCTAATAAACATTTTGAGACCCGTTAGAACTTTTTGCAATGTGAATTAAACATTTGGCACCATATAGTTCACAAGGCACTTTTTAGGACCTATATAACTAATGTATAGTACAAATTTTTTAGTTAAGTTCTTTTAACGATAACAGACAAACCTTTTATTGGTTAACTGTTATACTTTTATTATTTACTTATTAGACTCTAATAAACATTTTGAGACCCGTTAGAACTTTTTGCAATGTGAATTGCACATTTGGCACCATATAGTTCACAAGGCACTTTTTAGGACCTATATAACTAATGTATAGTGCAAATTTTTTAGTTAAGTTCTTTTAACGATAACAGACAAACCTTTTATTGGTTAACTGTTATACTTTTATTATTTACTTATTAGACTCTAATAAACATTTTGAGACCCGTTAGAACTTTTTGCAATGTGAATTGCACATTTGGCACCATATAGTTCACAAGGCACTTTTTAGGACCTATATAACTAATGTATAGTGCAAATTTTTTAGTTAAATTCTTTTAACGATAACAGACAAACCTTTTATTGGTTAACTGTTATACTTTTATTATTTACTTATTAGACTCTAATAAACATTTTGAGACCCGTTAGAACTTTTTGCAATGTGAATTGCACATTTGGCACCATATAGTTCACAAGGCACTTTTTAGGACCTATATAACTAATGTATAGTGCAAATTTTTTAGTTAAGTTCTTTTAACGATAACAGACAAACCTTTTATTGGTTAACTGTTATACTTTTATTATTTACTTATTAGACTCTAATAAACATTTTGAGACCCGTTAGAACTTTTTGCAATGTGAATTGCACATTTGGCACCATATAGTTCACAAGGCACTTTTTAGGACCTATATAACTAATGTATAGTACAAATTTTTTAGTTAAGTTCTTTTAACGATAACAGACAAACCTTTTATTGGTTAACTGTTATACTTTTATTATTTACTTATTAGACTCTAATAAACATTTTGAGACCCGTTAGAACTTTTTGCAATGTGAATTGCACATTTGGCACCATATAGTTCACAAGGCACTTTTTAGGACCTATATAACTAATGTATAGTACAAATTTTTTAGTTAAGTTCTTTTAACGATAACAGACAAACCTTTTATTGGTTAACTGTTATACTTTTATTATTTACTTATTAGACTCTAATAAACATTTTGAGACCCGTTAGAACTTTTTGCAATGTGAATTGCACATTTGGCACCATATAGTTCACAAGGCACTTTTTAGGACCTATATAACTAATGTATAGTGCAAATTTTTTAGTTAAGTTCTTTTAACGATAACAGACAAACCTTTTATTGGTTAACTGTTATACTTTTATTATTTACTTATTAGACTCTAATAAACATTTTGAGACCCGTTAGAACTTTTTGCAATGTGAATTGCACATTTGGCACCATATAGTTCACAAGGCACTTTTTAGGACCTATATAACTAATGTATAGTGCAAATTTTTTAGTTAAGTTCTTTTAACGATAACAGACAAACCTTTTATTGGTTAACTGTTATACTTTTATTATTTACTTATTAGACTCTAATAAACATTTTGAGACCCGTTAGAACTTTTTGCAATGTGAATTGCACATTTGGCACCATATAGTTCACAAGGCACTTTTTAGGACCTATATAACTAATGTATAGTGCAAATTTTTTAGTTAAGTTCTTTTAACGATAACAGACAAACCTTTTATTGGTTAACTGTTATACTTTTATTATTTACTTATTAGACTCTAATAAACATTTTGAGACCCGTTAGAACTTTTTGCAATGTGAATTGCACATTTGGCACCATATAGTTCACAAGGCACTTTTTAGGACCTATATAACTAATGTATAGTGCAAATTTTTTAGTTAAGTTCTTTTAACGATAACAGACAAACCTTTTATTGGTTAACTGTTATACTTTTATTATTTACTTATTAGACTCTAATAAACATTTTGAGACCCGTTAGAACTTTTTGCAATGTGAATTGCACATTTGGCACCATATAGTTCACAAGGCACTTTTTAGGACCTATATAACTAATGTATAGTGCAAATTTTTTAGTTAAGTTCTTTTAACGATAACAGACAAACCTTTTATTGGTTAACTGTTATACTTTTATTATTTACTTATTAGACTCTAATAAACATTTTGAGACCCGTTAGAACTTTTTGCAATGTGAATTGCACATTTGGCACCATATAGTTCACAAGGCACTTTTTAGGACCTATATAACTAATGTATAGTGCAAATTTTTTAGTTAAGTTCTTTTAACGATAACAGACAAACCTTTAATTGGTTAACTGTTATACTTTTATTATTTACTTATTAGACTCTAATAAACATTTTGAGACCCGTTAGAACTTTTTGCAATGTAAATTGCACATTTGGCACCATATAGTTCACAAGGCACTTTTTAGGACCTATATAACTAATGTATAGTGCAAATTTTTTAGTTAAGTTCTTTTAACGATAACAGACAAACCTTTTATTGGTTAACTGTTATACTTTTATTATTTACTTATTAGACTCTAATAAACATTTTGAGACCCGTTAGAACTTTTTGCAATGTGAATTGCACATTTGGCACCATATAGTTCACAAGGCACTTTTTAGGACCTATATAACTAATGTACAGTGCAAATTTTTTAGTTAAGTTCTTTTAACGATAACAGACAAACCTTTTATTGGTTAACTGTTATACTTTTATTATTTACTTATTAGACTCTAATAAACATTTTGAGACCCGTTAGAACTTTTTGCAATGTGAATTGCACATTTGGCACCATATAGTTCACAAGGCACTTTTTAGGACCTATATAACTAATGTATAGTGCAAATTTTTTAGTTAAGTTCTTTTAACGATAACAGACAAACCTTTTATTGGTTAACTGTTATACTTTTATTATTTACTTATTAGACTCTAATAAACATTTTGAGACCCGTTAGAACTTTTTGCAATGTGAATTGCACATTTGGCACCATATAGTTCACAAGGCACTTTTTAGGACCTATATAACTAATGTATAGTGCAAATTTTTAGTTAAGTTCTTTTAACGATAACAGACAAACTTTTTATTGGTTAACTGTTATACTTTTATTATTTACTTATTAGACTCTAATAAACATTTTGAGACCCGTTAGAATTTTTTGCAATGTGAATTAAACATTTGGCACCATATAGTTCACAAGGCACTTTTTAGGACCTATATAACTAATGTATAGTACAAATTTTTTAGTTAAGTTCTTTTAACGATAACAGACAAACCTTTTATTGGTTAACTGTTATACTTTTATTATTTACTTATTAGACTCTAATAAACATTTTGAGACCCGTTAGAACTTTTTGCAATGTGAATTGCACATTTGGCACCATATAGTTCACAAGGCACTTTTTAGGACCTATATAACTAATGTATAGTGCAAATTTTTTAGTTAAGTTCTTTTAACGATAACAGACAAACCTTTTATTGGTTAACTGTTATACTTTTATTATTTACTTATTAGATTCTAATAAACATTTTGAGACCCGTTAGAACTTTTTGCAATGTGAATTAAACATTTGGCACCATATAGTTCACAAGGCACTTTTTAGGACCTATATAACTAATGTATAGTGCAAATTTTTTAGTTAAGTTCTTTTAACGATAACAGACAAACCTTTTATTGGTTAACTGTTATACTTTTATTATTTACTTATTAGACTCTAATAAACATTTTGAGACCCGTTAGAACTTTTTGCAATGTGAATTGCACATTTGGCACCATATAGTTCACAAGGCACTTTTTAGGACCTATATAACTAATGTACAGTGCAAATTTTTTAGTTAAGTTCTTTTAACGATAACAGACAAACCTTTTATTGGTTAACTGTTATACTTTTATTATTTACTTATTAGACTCTAATAAACATTTTGAGACCCGTTAGAACTTTTTGCAATGTGAATTGCACATTTGGCACCATATAGTTCACAAGGCACTTTTTAGGACCTATATAACTAATGTATAGTGCAAATTTTTTAGTTAAATTCTTTTAACGATAACAGACAAACCTTTTATTGGTTAACTGTTATACTTTTATTATTTACTTATTAGACTCTAATAAACATTTTGAGACCCGTTAGAACTTTTTGCAATGTGAATTGCACATTTGGCACCATATAGTTCACAAGGCACTTTTTAGGACCTATATAACTAATGTATAGTGCAAATTTTTTAGTTAAGTTCTTTTAACGATAACAGACAAACCTTTTATTGGTTAACTGTTATACTTTTATTATTTACTTATTAGACTCTAATAAACATTTTGAGACCCGTTAGAACTTTTTGCAATGTGAATTGCACATTTGGCACCATATAGTTCACAAGGCACTTTTTAGGACCTATATAACTAATAGATAGTACAAACTTTTTAGTTAAGTTCTTTTAACGATAACAGACAAACCTTTTATTGGTTAACTGTTATACTTTTATTATTTACTTATTAGACTCTAATAAACATTTTGAGACCCGTTAGAACTTTTTGCAATGTGAATTGCACATTTGGCACCATATAGTTCACAAGGCACTTTTTAGGACCTATATAACTAATGTATAGTGCAAATTTTTTAGTTAAGTTCTTTTAACGATAACAGACAAACCTTTTATTGGTTAACTGTTATACTTTTATTATTTACTTATTAGACTCTAAAAAACATTTTGAGACCCGTTAGAACTTTTTGCAATGTGAATTGCACATTTGGCACCATATAGTTCACAAGGCACTTTTTAGGACCTATATAACTAATGTATAGTGCAAATTTTTTAGTTAAGTTCTTTTAACGATAACAGACAAACCTTTTATTGGTTAACTGTTATACTTTTATTATTTACTTATTAGACTCTAATAAACATTTTGAGACCCGTTAGAACTTTTTGCAATGTGAATTGCACATTTGGCACCATATAGTTCACAAGGCACTTTTTAGGACCTATATAACTAATGTATAGTGCAAATTTTTTAGTTAAGTTCTTTTAACGATAACAGACAAACCTTTTATTGGTTAACTGTTATACTTTTATTATTTACTTATTAGACTCTAATAAACATTTTGAGACCCGTTAGAACTTTTTGCAATGTGAATTGCACATTTGGCACCATATAGTTCACAAGGCACTTTTTAGGACCTATATAACTAATGTATAGTGCAAATTTTTTAGTTAAGTTCTTTTAACGATAACAGACAAACCTTTTATTGGTTAACTGTTATACTTTTATTATTTACTTATTAGACTCTAATAAACATTTTGAGACCCGTTAGAACTTTTTGCAATGTGAATTGCACATTTGGCACCATATAGTTCACAAGGCACTTTTTAGGACCTATATAACTAATGTATAGTGCAAATTTTTTAGTTAAGTTCTTTTAACGATAACAGACAAATCTTTTATTGGTTAACTGTTATACTTTTATTATTTACTTATTAGACTCTAATAAACATTTTGAGACCCGTTAGAACTTTTTGCAATGTGAATTGCACATTTGGCACCATATAGTTCACAAGGCACTTTTTAGGACCTATATAACTAATGTATAGTACAAATTTTTTAGTTAAGTTCTTTTAACGATAACAGACAAACCTTTTATTGGTTAACTGTTATACTTTTATTATTTACTTATTAGACTCTAATAAACATTTTGAGACCCGTTAGAACTTTTTGCAATGTGAATTGCACATTTGGCACCATATAGTTCACAAGGCACTTTTTAGGACCTATATAACTAATGTATAGTGCAAATTTTTTAGTTAAGTTCTTTTAACGATAACAGACAAACCTTTTATTGGTTAACTGTTATACTTTTATTATTTACTTATTAGACTCTAATAAACATTTTGAGACCCGTTAGAACTTTTTGCAATGTGAATTAAACATTTGGCACCATATAGTTCACAAGGCACTTTTTAGGACCTATATAACTAATGTATAGTACAAATTTTTTAGTTAAGTTCTTTTAACGATAACAGACAAACCTTTTATTGGTTAACTGTTATACTTTTATTATTTACTTATTAGACTCTAATAAACATTTTGAGACCCGTTAGAACTTTTTGCAATGTGAATTGCACATTTGGCACCATATAGTTCACAAGGCACTTTTTAGGACCTATACAACTAATGTATAGTGCAAATTTTTTAGTTAAGTTCTTTTAACGATAACAGACAAACCTTTTATTGGTTAACTGTTATACTTTTATTATTTACTTATTAGACTCTAATAAACATTTTGAGACCCGTTAGAACTTTTTGCAATGTGAATTGCACATTTGGCACCATATAGTTCACAAGGCACTTTTTAGGACCTATATAACTAATGTATAGTACAAATTTTTTAGTTAAGTTCTTTTAACGATAACAGACAAACCTTTTATTGGTTAACTGTTATACTTTTATTATTTACTTATTAGACTCTAATAAACATTTTGAGACCCGTTAGAACTTTTTGCAATGTGAATTGCACATTTGGCACCATATAGTTCACAAGGCACTTTTTAGG
Organism: Clavelina lepadiformis; assembly: GCF_947623445.1. Classification (NCBI taxonomy): domain Eukaryota; kingdom Metazoa; phylum Chordata; class Ascidiacea; order Aplousobranchia; family Clavelinidae; genus Clavelina; species Clavelina lepadiformis. The sequence continues at coordinate 11,027,086 of NC_135241.1, forward strand.
ACCTATATAACTAATGTATAGTGCAAATTTTTTAGTTAAGTTCTTTTAACGATAACAGACAAACCTTTTATTGGTTAACTGTTATACTTTTATTATTTACTTATTAGACTCTAATAAACATTTTGAGACCCGTTAGAACTTTTTGCAATGTGAATTAAACATTTGGCACCATATAGTTCACAAGGCACTTTTTAGGACCTATATAACTAATGTATAGTACAAATTTTTTAGTTAAGTTCTTTTAACGATAACAGACAAACCTTTTATTGGTTAACTGTTATACTTTTATTATTTACTTATTAGACTCTAATAAACATTTTGAGACCCGTTAGAACTTTTTGCAATGTGAATTGCACATTTGGCACCATATAGTTCACAAGGCACTTTTTAGGACCTATACAACTAATGTATAGTGCAAATTTTTTAGTTAAGTTCTTTTAACGATAACAGACAAACCTTTTATTGGTTAACTGTTATACTTTTATTATTTACTTATTAGACTCTAATAAACATTTTGAGACCCGTTAGAACTTTTTGCAATGTGAATTGCACATTTGGCACCATATAGTTCACAAGGCACTTTTTAGGACCTATATAACTAATGTATAGTGCAAATTTTTTAGTTAAATTCTTTTAACGATAACAGACAAACCTTTTATTGGTTAACTGTTATACTTTTATTATTTACTTATTAGACTCTAATAAACATTTTGAGACCCGTTAGAACTTTTTGCAATGTGAATTGCACATTTGGCACCATATAGTTCACAAGGCACTTTTTAGGACCTATATAACTAATGTATAGTGCAAATTTTTTAGTTAAGTTCTTTTAACGATAACAGACAAACCTTTTATTGGTTAACTGTTATACTTTTATTATTTACTTATTAGACTCTAATAAACATTTTGAGACCCGTTAGAACTTTTTGCAATGTGAATTAAACATTTGGCACCATATAGTTCACAAGGCACTTTTTAGGACCTATATAACTAATGTATAGTACAAATTTTTTAGTTAAGTTCTTTTAACGATAACAGACAAACCTTTTATTGGTTAACTGTTATACTTTTATTATTTACTTATTAGACTCTAATAAACATTTTGAGACCCGTTAGAACTTTTTGCAATGTGAATTGCACATTTGGCACCATATAGTTCACAAGGCACTTTTTAGGACCTATATAACTAATGTATAGTGCAAATTTTTTAGTTAAGTTCTTTTAACGATAACAGACAAACCTTTTATTGGTTAACTGTTATACTTTTATTATTTACTTATTAGACTCTAATAAACATTTTGAGACCCGTTAGAACTTTTTGCAATGTGAATTAAACATTTGGCACTATATAGTTCACAAGGCACTTTTTAGGACCTATATAACTAATGTATAGTACAAATTTTTTAGTTAAGTTCTTTTAACGATAACAGACAAACCTTTTATTGGTTAACTGTTATACTTTTATTATTTACTTATTAGACTCTAATAAACATTTTGAGACCCGTTAGAACTTTTTGCAATGTGAATTGCACATTTGGCACCATATAGTTCACAAGGCACTTTTTAGGACCTATACAACTAATGTATAGTGCAAATTTTTTAGTTAAGTTCTTTTAACGATAACAGACAAACCTTTTATTGGTTAACTGTTATACTTTTATTATTTACTTATTAGACTCTAATAAACATTTTGAGACCCGTTAGAACTTTTTGCAATGTGAATTGCACATTTGGCACCATATAGTTCACAAGGCACTTTTTAGGACCTATATAACTAATGTATAGTGCAAATTTTTTAGTTAAATTCTTTTAACGATAACAGACAAACCTTTTATTGGTTAACTGTTATACTTTTATTATTTACTTATTAGACTCTAATAAACATTTTGAGACCCGTTAGAACTTTTTGCAATGTGAATTAAACATTTGGCACCATATAGTTCACAAGGCACTTTTTAGGACCTATATAACTAATGTATAGTGCAAATTTTTTAGTTAAGTTCTTTTAACGATAACAGACAAACCTTTTATTGGTTAACTGTTATACTTTTATTATTTACTTATTAGACTCTAATAAACATTTTGAGACCCGTTAGAACTTTTTGCAATGTGAATTGCACATTTGGCACCATATAGTTCACAAGGCACTTTTTAGGACCTATATAACTAATGTATAGTGCAAATTTTTTAGTTAAGTTCTTTTAACGATAACAGACAAACCTTTTATTGGTTAACTGTTATACTTTTATTATTTACTGATTAGACTCTAATAAACATTTTGAGACCCGTTAGAACTTTTTGCAATGTGAATTGCACATTTGGCACCATATAGTTCACAAGGCACTTTTTAGGACCTATATAACTAATGTATAGTGCAAATTTTTTAGTTAAGTTCTTTTAACGATAACAGACAAACCTTTTATTGGTTAACTGTTATACTTTTATTATTTACTTATTAGACTCTAATAAACATTTTGAGACCCGTTAGAACTTTTTGCAATGTGAATTGCACATTTGGCACCATATAGTTCACAAGGCACTTTTTAGGACCTATATAACTAATGTATAGTGCAAATTTTTTAGTTAAGTTCTTTTAACGATAATAGACAAACCTTTTATTGGTTAACTGTTATACTTTTATTATTTACTTATTAGACTCTAATAAACATTTTGAGACCCGTTAGAACTTTTTGCAATGTGAATTGCACATTTGGCACCATATAGTTCACAAGGCACTTTTTAGGACCTATATAACTAATGTATAGTGCAAATTTTTTAGTTAAGTTCTTTTAACGATAACAGACAAACCTTTTATTGGTTAACTGTTATACTTTTATTATTTACTTATTAGACTCTAATAAACATTTTGAGACCCGTTAGAACTTTTTGCAATGTGAATTGCACATTTGGCACCATATAGTTCACAAGGCACTTTTTAGGACCTATATAACTAATGTATAGTGCAAATTTTATAGTTAAGTTCTTTTAACGATAACAGACAAACCTTTTATTGGTTAACTGTTATACTTTTATTATTTACTTATTAGACTCTAATAAACATTTTGAGACCCGTTAGAACTTTTTGCAATGTGAATTAAACATTTGGCACCATATAGTTCACAAGGCACTTTTTAGGACCTATATAACTAATGTATAGTACAAATTTTTTAGTTAAGTTCTTTTAACGATAACAGACAAACCTTTTATTGGTTAACTGTTATACTTTTATTATTTACTTATTAGACTCTAATAAACATTTTGAGACCCGTTAGAACTTTTTGCAATGTGAATTGCACATTTGGCACCATATAGTTCACAAGGCACTTTTTAGGACCTATATAACTAATGTATAGTGCAAATTTTTTAGTTAAGTTCTTTTAACGATAACAGACAAACCTTTTATTGGTTAACTGTTATACTTTTATTATTTACTTATTAGACTCTAATAAACATTTTGAGACCCGTTAGAACTTTTTGCAATGTGAATTGCACATTTGGCACCATATAGTTCACAAGGCACTTTTTAGGACCTATATAACTAATGTACAGTGCAAATTTTTTAGTTAAGTTCTTTTAACGATAACAGACAAACCTTTTATTGGTTAACTGTTATACTTTTATTATTTACTTATTAGACTCTAATAAACATTTTGAGACCCGTTAGAACTTTTTGCAATGTGAATTGCACATTTGGCACCATATAGTTCACAAGGCACTTTTTAGGACCTATATAACTAATGTATAGTGCAAATTTTTTAGTTAAGTTCTTTTAACGATAACAGACAAACCTTTTATTGGTTAACTGTTATACTTTTATTATTTACTTATTAGACTCTAATAAACATTTTGAGACCCGTTAGAACTTTTTGCAATGTGAATTGCACATTTGGCACCATATAGTTCACAAGGCACTTTTTAGGACCTATATAACTAATGTATAGTACAAATTTTTTAGTTAAGTTCTTTTAACGATAACAGACAAACCTTTTATTGGTTAACTGTTATACTTTTATTATTTACTTATTAGACTCTAATAAACATTTTGAGACCCGTTAGAACTTTTTGCAATGTGAATTGCACATTTGGCACCATATAGTTCACAAGGCACTTTTTAGGACCTATATAACTAATGTATAGTGCAAATTTTTTAGTTAAGTTCTTTTAACGATAACAGACAAACCTTTTATTGGTTAACTGTTATACTTTTATTATTTACTTATTAGACTCTAATAAACATTTTGAGACCCGTTAGAACTTTTTGCAATGTGAATTAAACATTTGGCACCATATAGTTCACAAGGCACTTTTTAGGACCTATATAACTAATGTATAGTACAAATTTTTTAGTTAAGTTCTTTTAACGATAACAGACAAACCTTTTATTGGTTAACTGTTATACTTTTATTATTTACTTATTAGACTCTAATAAACATTTTGAGACCCGTTAGAACTTTTTGCAATGTGAATTGCACATTTGGCACCATATAGTTCACAAGGCACTTTTTAGGACCTATACAACTAATGTATAGTGCAAATTTTTTAGTTAAGTTCTTTTAACGATAACAGACAAACCTTTTATTGGTTAACTGTTATACTTTTATTATTTACTTATTAGACTCTAATAAACATTTTGAGACCCGTTAAAACTTTTTGCAATGTGAATTGCACATTTGGCACCATATAGTTCACAAGGCACTTTTTAGGACCTATATAACTAATGTATAGTGCAAATTTTTTAGTTAAATTCTTTTAACGATAACAGACAAACCTTTTATTGGTTAACTGTTATACTTTTATTATTTACTTATTAGACTCTAATAAACATTTTGAGACCCGTTAGAACTTTTTGCAATGTGAATTGCACATTTGGCACCATATAGTTCACAAGGCACTTTTTAGGACCTATATAACTAATGTATAGTGCAAATTTTTTAGTTAAGTTCTTTTAACGATAACAGACAAACCTTTTATTGGTTAACTGTTATACTTTTATTATTTACTTATTAGACTCTAATAAACATTTTGAGACCCGTTAGAACTTTTTGCAATGTGAATTGCACATTTGGCACCATATAGTTCACAAGGCACTTTTTAGGACCTATATAACTAATGTATAGTGCAAATTTTTTAGTTAAGTTCTTTTAACGATAACAGACAAACCTTTTATTGGTTAACTGTTATACTTTTATTATTTACTGATTAGACTCTAATAAACATTTTGAGACCCGTTAGAACTTTTTGCAATGTGAATTGCACATTTGGCACCATATAGTTCACAAGGCACTTTTTAGGACCTATATAACTAATGTATAGTGCAAATTTTTTAGTTAAGTTCTTTTAACGATAACAGACAAACCTTTTATTGGTTAACTGTTATACTTTTATTATTTACTTATTAGACTCTAATAAACATTTTGAGACCCGTTAGAACTTTTTGCAATGTGAATTGCACATTTGGCACCATATAGTTCACAAGGCACTTTTTAGGACCTATATAACTAATGTATAGTGCAAATTTTTTAGTTAAGTTCTTTTAACGATAATAGACAAACCTTTTATTGGTTAACTGTTATACTTTTATTATTTACTTATTAGACTCTAATAAACATTTTGAGACCCGTTAGAACTTTTTGCAATGTGAATTGCACATTTGGCACCATATAGTTCACAAGGCACTTTTTAGGACCTATACAACTAATGTATAGTGCAAATTTTTTAGTTAAGTTCTTTTAACGATAACAGACAAACCTTTTATTGGTTAACTGTTATACTTTTATTATTTACTTATTAGACTCTAATAAACATTTTGAGACCCGTTAGAACTTTTTGCAATGTGAATTGCACATTTGGCACCATATAGTTCACAAGGCACTTTTTAGGACCTATACAACTAATGTATAGTGCAAATTTTTTAGTTAAGTTCTTTTAACGATAACAGACAAACCTTTTATTGGTTAACTGTTATACTTTTATTATTTACTTATTAGACTCTAATAAACATTTTGAGACCCGTTAGAACTTTTTGCAATGTGAATTGCACATTTGGCACCATATAGTTCACAAGGCACTTTTTAGGACCTATATAACTAATGTATAGTGCAAATTTTTTAGTTAAATTCTTTTAACGATAACAGACAAACCTTTTATTGGTTAACTGTTATACTTTTATTATTTACTTATTAGACTCTAATAAACATTTTGAGACCCGTTAGAACTTTTTGCAATGTGAATTGCACATTTGGCACCATATAGTTCACAAGGCACTTTTTAGGACCTATATAACTAATGTATAGTGCAAATTTTTTAGTTAAGTTCTTTTAACGATAACAGACAAACCTTTTATTGGTTAACTGTTATACTTTTATTATTTACTTATTAGACTCTAATAAACATTTTGAGACCCGTTAGAACTTTTTGCAATGTGAATTGCACATTTGGCACCATATAGTTCACAAGGCACTTTTTAGGACCTATATAACTAATGTATAGTGCAAATTTTTTAGTTAAGTTCTTTTAACGATAACAGACAAACCTTTTATTGGTTAACTGTTATACTTTTATTATTTACTGATTAGACTCTAATAAACATTTTGAGACCCGTTAGAACTTTTTGCAATGTGAATTGCACATTTGGCACCATATAGTTCACAAGGCACTTTTTAGGACCTATATAACTAATGTATAGTGCAAATTTTTTAGTTAAGTTCTTTTAACGATAACAGACAAACCTTTTATTGGTTAACTGTTATACTTTTATTATTTACTTATTAGACTCTAATAAACATTTTGAGACCCGTTAGAACTTTTTGCAATGTGAATTGCACATTTGGCACCATATAGTTCACAAGGCACTTTTTAGGACCTATATAACTAATGTATAGTGCAAATTTTTTAGTTAAGTTCTTTTAACGATAATAGACAAACCTTTTATTGGTTAACTGTTATACTTTTATTATTTACTTATTAGACTCTAATAAACATTTTGAGACCCGTTAGAACTTTTTGCAATGTGAATTGCACATTTGGCACCATATAGTTCACAAGGCACTTTTTAGGACCTATATAACTAATGTATAGTGCAAATTTTTTAGTTAAGTTCTTTTAACGATAACAGACAAACCTTTTATTGGTTAACTGTTATACTTTTATTATTTACTTATTAGACTCTAATAAACATTTTGAGACCCGTTAGAACTTTTTGCAATGTGAATTGCACATTTGGCACCATATAGTTCACAAGGCACTTTTTAGGACCTATATAACTAATGTATAGTGCAAATTTTATAGTTAAGTTCTTTTAACGATAACAGACAAACCTTTTATTGGTTAACTGTTATACTTTTATTATTTACTTATTAGACTCTAATAAACATTTTGAGACCCGTTAGAACTTTTTGCAATGTGAATTAAACATTTGGCACCATATAGTTCACAAGGCACTTTTTAGGACCTATATAACTAATGTATAGTACAAATTTTTTAGTTAAGTTCTTTTAACGATAACAGACAAACCTTTTATTGGTTAACTGTTATACTTTTATTATTTACTTATTAGACTCTAATAAACATTTTGAGACCCGTTAGAACTTTTTGCAATGTGAATTGCACATTTGGCACCATATAGTTCACAAGGCACTTTTTAGGACCTATATAACTAATGTATAGTGCAAATTTTTTAGTTAAGTTCTTTTAACGATAACAGACAAACCTTTTCTTGGTTAACTGTTATACTTTTATTATTTACTTATTAGACTCTAATAAACATTTTGAGACCCGTTAGAACTTTTTGCAATGTGAATTGCACATTTGGCACCATATAGTTCACAAGGCACTTTTTAGGACCTATATAACTAATGTACAGTGCAAATTTTTTAGTTAAGTTCTTTTAACGATAACAGACAAACCTTTTATTGGTTAACTGTTATACTTTTATTATTTACTTATTAGACTCTAATAAACATTTTGAGACCCGTTAGAACTTTTTGCAATGTGAATTGCACATTTGGCACCATATAGTTCACAAGGCACTTTTTAGGACCTATATAACTAATGTATAGTGCAAATTTTTTAGTTAAGTTCTTTTAACGATAACAGACAAACCTTTTATTGGTTAACTGTTATACTTTTATTATTTACTTATTAGACTCTAATAAACATTTTGAGACCCGTTAGAACTTTTTGCAATGTGAATTGCACATTTGGCACCATATAGTTCACAAGGCACTTTTTAGGACCTATATAACTAATGTACAGTGCAAATTTTTTAGTTAAGTTCTTTTAACGATAACAGACAAACCTTTTATTGGTTAACTGTTATACTTTTATTATTTACTTATTAGACTCTAATAAACATTTTGAGACCCGTTAGAACTTTTTGCAATGTGAATTGCACATTTGGCACCATATAGTTCACAAGGCACTTTTTAGGACCTATATAACTAATGTATAGTGCAAATTTTTTAGTTAAGTTCTTTTAACGATAACAGACAAACCTTTTATTGGTTAACTGTTATACTTTTATTATTTACTTATTAGACTCTAATAAACATTTTGAGACCCGTTAGAACTTTTTGCAATGTGAATTGCACATTTGGCACCATATAGTTCACAAGGCACTTTTTAGGACCTATATAACTAATGTATAGTGCAAATTTTTTAGTTAAGTTCTTTTAACGATAACAGACAAACCTTTTATTGGTTAACTGTTATACTTTTATTATTTACTTATTAGACTCTAATAAACATTTTGAGACCCGTTAGAACTTTTTGCAATGTGAATTAAACATTTGGCACCATATAGTTCACAAGGCACTTTTTAGGACCTATATAACTAATGTATAGTACAAATTTTTTAGTTAAGTTCTTTTAACGATAACAGACAAACCTTTTATTGGTTAACTGTTATACTTTTATTATTTACTTATTAGACTCTAATAAACATTTTGAGACCCGTTAGAACTTTTTGCAATGTGAATTGCACATTTGGCACCATATAGTTCACAAGGCACTTTTTAGGACCTATATAACTAATGTATAGTGCAAATTTTTTAGTTAAGTTCTTTTAACGATAACAGACAAACCTTTTATTGGTTAACTGTTATACTTTTATTATTTACTTATTAGACTCTAATAAACATTTTGAGACCCGTTAGAACTTTTTGCAATGTGAATTGCACATTTGGCACCATATAGTTCACAAGGCACTTTTTAGGACCTATATAACTAATGTATAGTGCAAATTTTTTAGTTAAGTTCTTTTAACGATAACAGACAAACCTTTTATTGGTTAACTGTTATACTTTTATTATTTACTTATTAGACTCTAATAAACATTTTGAGACCCGTTAGAACTTTTTGCAATGTGAATTGCACATTTGGCACCATATAGTTCACAAGGCACTTTTTAGGACCTATATAACTAATGTATAGTGCAAATTTTTTAGTTAAGTTCTTTTAACGATAACAGACAAACCTTTTATTGGTTAACTGTTATACTTTTATTATTTACTTATTAGACTCTAATAAACATTTTGAGACCCGTTAGAACTTTTTGCAATGTGAATTAAACATTTGGCACCATATAGTTCACAAGGCACTTTTTAGGACCTATATAACTAATGTATAGTGCAAATTTTTTAGTTAAGTTCTTTTAACGATAACAGACAAACCTTTTATTGGTTAACTGTTATACTTTTATTATTTACTTATTAGACTCTAATAAACATTTTGAGACCCGTTAGAACTTTTTGCAATGTGAATTGCACATTTGGCACCATATAGTTCACAAGGCACTTTTTAGGACCTATATAACTAATGTATAGTGCAAATTTTTTAGTTAAGTTCTTTTAACGATAACAGACAAACCTTTTATTGGTTAACTGTTATACTTTTATTATTTACTTATTAGACTCTAATAAACATTTTGAGACCCGTTAGAACTTTTTGCAATGTGAATTGCACATTTGGCACCATATAGTTCACAAGGCACTTTTTAGGACCTATATAACTAATGTATAGTGCAAATTTTTTAGTTAAATTCTTTTAACGATAACAGACAAACCTTTTATTGGTTAACTGTTATACTTTTATTATTTACTTATTAGACTCTAATAAACATTTTGAGACCCGTTAGAACTTTTTGCAATGTGAATTGCACATTTGGCACCATATAGTTCACAAGGCACTTTTTAGGACCTATATAACTAATGTATAGTGCAAATTTTTTAGTTAAGTTCTTTTAACGATAACAGACAAACCTTTTATTGGTTAACTGTTATACTTTTATTATTTACTTATTAGACTCTAATAAACATTTTGAGACCCGTTAGAACTTTTTGCAATGTGAATTAAACATTTGGCACCATATAGTTCACAAGGCACTTTTTAGGACCTATATAACTAATGTATAGTACAAATTTTTTAGTTAAGTTCTTTTAACGATAACAGACAAACCTTTTATTGGTTAACTGTTATACTTTTATTATTTACTTATTAGACTCTAATAAACATTTTGAGACCCGTTAGAACTTTTTGCAATGTGAATTGCACATTTGGCACCATATAGTTCACAAGGCACTTTTTAGGACCTATACAACTAATGTATAGTGCAAATTTTTTAGTTAAGTTCTTTTAACGATAACAGACAAACCTTTTATTGGTTAACTGTTATACTTTTATTATTTACTTATTAGACTCTAATAAACATTTTGAGACCCGTTAGAACTTTTTGCAATGTGAATTGCACATTTGGCACCATATAGTTCACAAGACACTTTTTAGGACCTATATAACTAATGTATAGTGCAAATTTTTTAGTTAAATTCTTTTAACGATAACAGACAAACCTTTTATTGGTTAACTGTTATACTTTTATTATTTACTTATTAGACTCTAATAAACATTTTGAGACCCGTTAGAACTTTTTGCAATGTGAATTGCACATTTGGCACCATATAGTTCACAAGGCACTTTTTAGGACCTATATAACTAATGTATAGTGCAAATTTTTTAGTTAAGTTCTTTTAACGATAACAGACAAACCTTTTATTGGTTAACTGTTATACTTTTATTATTTACTTATTAGACTCTAATAAACATTTTGAGACCCGTTAGAACTTTTTGCAATGTGAATTGCACATTTGGCACCATATAGTTCACAAGGCACTTTTTAGGACCTATATAACTAATGTATAGTGCAAATTTTTTAGTTAAGTTCTTTTAACGATAACAGACAAACCTTTTATTGGTTAACTGTTATACTTTTATTATTTACTGATTAGACTCTAATAAACATTTTGAGACCCGTTAGAACTTTTTGCAATGTGAATTGCACATTTGGCACCATATAGTTCACAAGGCACTTTTTAGGACCTATATAACTAATGTATAGTGCAAATTTTTTAGTTAAGTTCTTTTAACGATAACAGACAAACCTTTTATTGGTTAACTGTTATACTTTTATTATTTACTTATTAGACTCTAATAAACATTTTGAGACCCGTTAGAACTTTTTGCAATGTGAATTGCACATTTGGCACCATATAGTTCACAAGGCACTTTTTAGGACCTATATAACTAATGTATAGTGCAAATTTTTTAGTTAAGTTCTTTTAACGATAACAGACAAACCTTTTATTGGTTAACTGTTATACTTTTATTATTTACTTATTAGACTCTAATAAACATTTTGAGACCCGTTAGAACTTTTTGCAATGTGAATTGCACATTTGGCACCATATAGTTCACAAGGCACTTTTTAGGACCTATATAACTAATGTATAGTGCAAATTTTTTAGTTAAGTTCTTTTAACGATAACAGACAAACCTTTTATTGGTTAACTGTTATACTTTTATTATTTACTTATTAGACTCTAATAAACATTTTGAGACCCGTTAGAACTTTTTGCAATGTGAATTGCACATTTGGCACCATATAGTTCACAAGGCACTTTTTAGGACCTATATAACTAATGTATAGTGCAAATTTTATAGTTAAGTTCTTTTAACGATAACAGACAAACCTTTTATTGGTTAACTGTTATACTTTTATTATTTACTTATTAGACTCTAATAAACATTTTGAGACCCGTTAGAACTTTTTGCAATGTGAATTAAACATTTGGCACCATATAGTTCACAAGGCACTTTTTAGGACCTATATAACTAATGTATAGTACAAATTTTTGAGTTAAGTTCTTTTAACGATAACAGACAAACCTTTTATTGGTTAACTGTTATACTTTTATTATTTACTTATTAGACTCTAATAAACATTTTGAGACCCGTTAGAACTTTTTGCAATGTGAATTGCACATTTGGCACCATATAGTTCACAAGGCACTTTTTAGGACCTATATAACTAATGTATAGTGCAAATTTTTTAGTTAAGTTCTTTTAACGATAACAGACAAACCTTTTATTGGTTAACTGTTATACTTTTATTATTTACTTATTAGACTCTAATAAACATTTTGAGACCCGTTAGAACTTTTTGCAATGTGAATTGCACATTTGGCACCATATAGTTCACAAGGCACTTTTTAGGACCTATATAACTAATGTACAGTGCAAATTTTTTAGTTAAGTTCTTTTAACGATAACAGACAAACCTTTTATTGGTTAACTGTTATACTTTTATTATTTACTTATTAGACTCTAATAAACATTTTGAGACCCGTTAGAACTTTTTGCAATGTGAATTGCACATTTGGCACCATATAGTTCACAAGGCACTTTTTAGGACCTATATAACTAATGTATAGTGCAAATTTTTTAGTTAAGTTCTTTTAACGATAACAGACAAACCTTTTATTGGTTAACTGTTATACTTTTATTATTTACTTATTAGACTCTAATAAACATTTTGAGACCCGTTAGAACTTTTTGCAATGTGAATTGCACATTTGGCACCATATAGTTCACAAGGCACTTTTTAGGACCTATATAACTAATGTATAGTGCAAATTTTTTAGTTAAGTTCTTTTAACGATAACAGACAAACCTTTTATTGGTTAACTGTTATACTTTTATTATTTACTTATTAGACTCTAATAAACATTTTGAGACCCGTTAGAACTTTTTGCAATGTGAATTGCACATTTGGCACCATATAGTTCACAAGGCACTTTTTAGGACCTATATAACTAATGTATAGTACAAATTTTTTAGTTAAGTTCTTTTAACGATAACAGACAAACCTTTTATTGGTTAACTGTTATACTTTTATTATTTACTTATTAGACTCTAATAAACATTTTGAGACCCGTTAGAACTTTTTGCAATGTGAATTGCACATTTGGCACCATATAGTTCACAAGGCACTTTTTAGGACCTATATAACTAATGTATAGTGCAAATTTTTTAGTTAAATTCTTTTAACGATAACAGACAAACCTTTTATTGGTTAACTGTTATACTTTTATTATTTACTTATTAGACTCTAATAAACATTTTGAGACCCGTTAGAACTTTTTGCAATGTGAATTAAACATTTGGCACCATATAGTTCACAAGGCACTTTTTAGGACCTATATAACTAATGTATAGTACAAATTTTTTAGTTAAGTTCTTTTAACGATAACAGACAAACCTTTTATTGGTTAACTGTTATACTTTTATTATTTACTTATTAGACTCTAATAAACATTTTGAGACCCGTTAGAACTTTTTGCAATGTGAATTGCACATTTGGCACCATATAGTTCACAAGGCACTTTTTAGGACCTATACAACTAATGTATAGTGCAAATTTTTTAGTTAAGTTCTTTTAACGATAACAGACAAACCTTTTATTGGTTAACTGTTATACTTTTATTATTTACTTATTAGACTCTAATAAACATTTTGAGACCCGTTAGAACTTTTTGCAATGTGAATTGCACATTTGGCACCATATAGTTCACAAGGCACTTTTTAGGACCTATATAACTAATGTATAGTGCAAATTTTTTAGTTAAATTCTTTTAACGATAACAGACAAACCTTTTATTGGTTAACTGTTATACTTTTATTATTTACTTATTAGACTCTAATAAACATTTTGAGACCCGTTAGAACTTTTTGCAATGTGAATTGCACATTTGGCACCATATAGTTCACAAGGCACTTTTTAGGACCTATACAACTAATGTATAGTGCAAATTTTTTAGTTAAGTTCTTTTAACGATAACAGACAAACCTTTTATTGGTTAACTGTTATACTTTTATTATTTACTTATTAGACTCTAATAAACATTTTGAGACCCGTTAGAACTTTTTGCAATGTGAATTGCACATTTGGCACCATATAGTTCACAAGGCACTTTTTAGGACCTATATAACTAATGTATAGTGCAAATTTTTTAGTTAAATTCTTTTAACGATAACAGACAAACCTTTTATTGGTTAACTGTTATACTTTTATTATTTACTTATTAGACTCTAATAAACATTTTGAGACCCGTTAGAACTTTTTGCAATGTGAATTGCACATTTGGCACCATATAGTTCACAAGGCACTTTTTAGGACCTATATAACTAATGTATAGTGCAAATTTTTTAGTTAAATTCTTTTAACGATAACAGACAAACCTTTTATTGGTTAACTGTTATACTTTTATTATTTACTTATTAGACTCTAATAAACATTTTGAGACCCGTTAAAACTTTTTGCAATGTGAATTGCACATTTGGCACCATATAGTTCACAAGGCACTTTTTAGGACCTATATAACTAATGTATAGTGCAAATTTTTTAGTTAAGTTCTTTTAACGATAACAGACAAACCTTTTATTGGTTAACTGTTATACTTTTATTATTTACTGATTAGACTCTAATAAACATTTTGAGACCCGTTAGAACTTTTTGCAATGTGAATTGCACATTTGGCACCATATAGTTCACAAGGCACTTTTTAGGACCTATATAACTAATGTATAGTGCAAATTTTTTAGTTAAGTTCTTTTAACGATAACAGACAAACCTTTTATTGGTTAACTGTTATACTTTTATTATTTACTTATTAGACTCTAATAAACATTTTGAGACCCGTTAGAACTTTTTGCAATGTGAATTGCACATTTGGCACCATATAGTTCACAAGGCACTTTTTAGGACCTATATAACTAATGTATAGTGCAAATTTTTTAGTTAAGTTCTTTTAACGATAACAGACAAACCTTTTATTGGTTAACTGTTATACTTTTATTATTTACTTATTAGACTCTAATAAACATTTTGAGACCCGTTAGAACTTTTTGCAATGTGAATTGCACATTTGGCACCATATAGTTCACAAGGCACTTTTTAGGACCTATATAACTAATGTATAGTGCAAATTTTTTAGTTAAGTTCTTTTAACGATAACAGACAAACCTTTTATTGGTTAACTGTTATACTTTTATTATTTACTTATTAGACTCTAATAAACATTTTGAGACCCGTTAGAACTTTTTGCAATGTGAATTGCACATTTGGCACCATATAGTTCACAAGGCACTTTTTAGGACCTATATAACTAATGTATAGTGCAAATTTTATAGTTAAGTTCTTTTAACGATAACAGACAAACCTTTTATTGGTTAACTGTTATACTTTTATTATTTACTTATTAGACTCTAATAAACATTTTGAGACCCGTTAGAACTTTTTGCAATGTGAATTAAACATTTGGCACCATATAGTTCACAAGGCACTTTTTAGGACCTATATAACTAATGTATAGTACAAATTTTTTAGTTAAGTTCTTTTAACGATAACAGACAAACCTTTTATTGGTTAACTGTTATACTTTTATTATTTACTTATTAGACTCTAATAAACATTTTGAGACCCGTTAGAACTTTTTGCAATGTGAATTGCACATTTGGCACCATATAGTTCACAAGGCACTTTTTAGGACCTATATAACTAATGTATAGTGCAAATTTTTTAGTTAAGTTCTTTTAACGATAACAGACAAACCTTTTCTTGGTTAACTGTTATACTTTTATTATTTACTTATTAGACTCTAATAAACATTTTGAGACCCGTTAGAACTTTTTGCAATGTGAATTGCACATTTGGCACCATATAGTTCACAAGGCACTTTTTAGGACCTATATAACTAATGTACAGTGCAAATTTTTTAGTTAAGTTCTTTTAACGATAACAGACAAACCTTTTATTGGTTAACTGTTATACTTTTATTATTTACTTATTAGACTCTAATAAACATTTTGAGACCCGTTAGAACTTTTTGCAATGTGAATTGCACATTTGGCACCATATAGTTCACAAGGCACTTTTTAGGACCTATATAACTAATGTATAGTGCAAATTTTTTAGTTAAGTTCTTTTAACGATAACAGACAAACCTTTTATTGGTTAACTGTTATACTTTTATTATTTACTTATTAGACTCTAATAAACATTTTGAGACCCGTTAGAACTTTTTGCAATGTGAATTGCACATTTGGCACCATATAGTTCACAAGGCACTTTTTAGGACCTATATAACTAATGTACAGTGCAAATTTTTTAGTTAAGTTCTTTTAACGATAACAGACAAACCTTTTATTGGTTAACTGTTATACTTTTATTATTTACTTATTAGACTCTAATAAACATTTTGAGACCCGTTAGAACTTTTTGCAATGTGAATTAAACATTTGGCACCATATAGTTCACAAGGCACTTTTTAGGACCTATATAACTAATGTATAGTGCAAATTTTTTAGTTAAGTTCTTTTAACGATAACAGACAAACCTTTTATTGGTTAACTGTTATACTTTTATTATTTACTTATTAGACTCTAATAAACATTTTGAAACCCGTTAGAACTTTTTGCAATGTGAATTGCACATTTGGCACCATATAGTTCACAAGGCACTTTTTAGGACCTATATAACTAATGTATAGTGCAAATTTTTTAGTTAAGTTCTTTTAACGATAACAGACAAACCTTTTATTGGTTAACTGTTATACTTTTATTATTTACTTATTAGACTCTAATAAACATTTTGAGACCCGTTAGAACTTTTTGCAATGTGAATTAAACATTTGGCACCATATAGTTCACAAGGCACTTTTTAGGACCTATATAACTAATGTATAGTACAAATTTTTGAGTTAAGTTCTTTTAACGATAACAGACAAACCTTTTATTGGTTAACTGTTATACTTTTATTATTTACTTATTAGACTCTAATAAACATTTTGAGACCCGTTAGAACTTTTTGCAATGTGAATTGCACATTTGGCACCATATAGTTCACAAGGCACTTTTTAGGACCTATATAACTAATGTATAGTGCAAATTTTTTAGTTAAGTTCTTTTAACGATAACAGACAAACCTTTTATTGGTTAACTGTTATACTTTTATTATTTACTTATTAGACTCTAATAAACATTTTGAGACCCGTTAGAACTTTTTGCAATGTGAATTGCACATTTGGCACCATATAGTTCACAAGGCACTTTTTAGGACCTATATAACTAATGTACAGTGCAAATTTTTTAGTTAAGTTCTTTTAACGATAACAGACAAACCTTTTATTGGTTAACTGTTATACTTTTATTATTTACTTTTTAGACTCTAATAAACATTTTGAGACCCGTTAGAACTTTTTGCAATGTGAATTAAACATTTGGCACCATATAGTTCACAAGGCACTTTTTAGGACCTATATAACTAATGTATAGTGCAAATTTTTTAGTTAAGTTCTTTTAACGATAACAGACAAACCTTTTATTGGTTAACTGTTATACTTTTATTATTTACTTATTAGACTCTAATAAACATTTTGAGACCCGTTAGAACTTTTTGCAATGTGAATTGCACATTTGGCACCATATAGTTCACAAGGCACTTTTTAGGACCTATATAACTAATGTATAGTGCAAATTTTTTAGTTAAGTTCTTTTAACGATAACAGACAAACCTTTTATTGGTTAACTGTTATACTTTTATTATTTACTTATTAGACTCTAATAAACATTTTGAGACCCGTTAGAACTTTTTGCAATGTGAATTGCACATTTGGCACCATATAGTTCACAAGGCACTTTTTAGGACCTATATAACTAATGTATAGTGCAAATTTTTTAGTTAAGTTCTTTTAACGATAACAGACAAACCTTTTATTGGTTAACTGTTATACTTTTATTATTTACTTATTAGACTCTAATAAACATTTTGAGACCCGTTAGAACTTTTTGCAATGTGAATTAAACATTTGGCACCATATAGTTCACAAGGCACTTTTTAGGACCTATATAACTAATGTATAGTACAAATTTTTTAGTTAAGTTCTTTTAACGATAACAGACAAACCTTTTATTGGTTAACTGTTATACTTTTATTATTTACTTATTAGACTCTAATAAACATTTTGAGACCCGTTAGAACTTTTTGCAATGTGAATTGCACATTTGGCACCATATAGTTCACAAGGCACTTTTTAGGACCTATATAACTAATGTATAGTGCAAATTTTTTAGTTAAGTTCTTTTAACGATAACAGACAAACCTTTTATTGGTTAACTGTTATACTTTTATTATTTACTTATTAGACTCTAATAAACATTTTGAGACCCGTTAGAACTTTTTGCAATGTGAATTGCACATTTGGCACCATATAGTTCACAAGGCACTTTTTAGGACCTATATAACTAATGTATAGTGCAAATTTTTTAGTTAAATTCTTTTAACGATAACAGACAAACCTTTTATTGGTTAACTGTTATACTTTTATTATTTACTTATTAGACTCTAATAAACATTTTGAGACCCGTTAGAACTTTTTGCAATGTGAATTGCACATTTGGCACCATATAGTTCACAAGGCACTTTTTAGGACCTATATAACTAATGTATAGTGCAAATTTTTTAGTTAAGTTCTTTTAACGATAACAGACAAACCTTTTATTGGTTAACTGTTATACTTTTATTATTTACTTATTAGACTCTAATAAACATTTTGAGACCCGTTAGAACTTTTTGCAATGTGAATTGCACATTTGGCACCATATAGTTCACAAGGCACTTTTTAGGACCTATATAACTAATGTATAGTGCAAATTTTTTAGTTAAGTTCTTTTAACGATAACAGACAAACCTTTTATTGGTTAACTGTTATACTTTTATTATTTACTTATTAGACTCTAATAAACATTTTGAGACCCGTTAGAACTTTTTGCAATGTGAATTGCACATTTGGCACCATATAGTTCACAAGGCACTTTTTAGGACCTATATAACTAATGTATAGTGCAAATTTTTTAGTTAAATTCTTTTAACGATAACAGACAAACCTTTTATTGGTTAACTGTTATACTTTTATTATTTACTTATTAGACTCTAATAAACATTTTGAGACCCGTTAGAACTTTTTGCAATGTGAATTAAACATTTGGCACCATATAGTTCACAAGGCACTTTTTAGGACCTATATAACTAATGTATAGTACAAATTTTTTAGTTAAGTTCTTTTAACGATAACAGACAAACCTTTTATTGGTTAACTGTTATACTTTTATTATTTACTTATTAGACTCTAATAAACATTTTGAGACCCGTTAGAACTTTTTGCAATGTGAATTGCACATTTGGCACCATATAGTTCACAAGGCACTTTTTAGGACCTATATAACTAATGTATAGTGCAAATTTTTTAGTTAAATTCTTTTAACGATAACAGACAAACCTTTTATTGGTTAACTGTTATACTTTTATTATTTACTTATTAGACTCTAATAAACATTTTGAGACCCGTTAGAACTTTTTGCAATGTGAATTGCACATTTGGCACCATATAGTTCACAAGGCACTTTTTAGGACCTATATAACTAATGTATAGTGCAAATTTTTTAGTTAAGTTCTTTTAACGATAACAGACAAACCTTTTATTGGTTAACTGTTATACTTTTATTATTTACTTATTAGACTCTAATAAACATTTTGAGACCCGTTAGAACTTTTTGCAATGTGAATTGCACATTTGGCACCATATAGTTCACAAGGCACTTTTTAGGACCTATATAACTAATGTATAGTGCAAATTTTTTAGTTAAGTTCTTTTAACGATAACAGACAAACCTTTTATTGGTTAACTGTTATACTTTTATTATTTACTTATTAGACTCTAATAAAAATTTTGAGACCCGTTAGAACTTTTTGCAATGTGAATTGCACATTTGGCACCATATAGTTCACAAGGCACTTTTTAGGACCTATATAACTAATGTATAGTGCAAATTTTTTAGTTAAGTTCTTTTAACGATAACAGACAAACCTTTTATTGGTTAACTGTTATACTTTTATTATTTACTTATTAGACTCTAATAAACATTTTGAGACCCGTTAGAACTTTTTGCAATGTGAATTGCACATTTGGCACCATATAGTTCACAAGGCACTTTTTAGGACCTATATAACTAATGTATAGTGCAAATTTTTTAGTTAAATTCTTTTAACGATAACAGACAAACCTTTTATTGGTTAACTGTTATACTTTTATTATTTACTTATTAGACTCTAATAAACATTTTGAGACCCGTTAGAACTTTTTGCAATGTGAATTGCACATTTGGCACCATATAGTTCACAAGGCACTTTTTAGGACCTATATAACTAATGTATAGTACAAATTTTTTAGTTAAGTTCTTTTAACGATAACAGACAAACCTTTTATTGGTTAACTGTTATACTTTTATTATTTACTTATTAGACTCTAATAAACATTTTGAGACCCGTTAGAACTTTTTGCAATGTGAATTGCACATTTGGCACCATATAGTTCACAAGGCACTTTTTAGGACCTATACAACTAATGTATAGTGCAAATTTTTTAGTTAAGTTCTTTTAACGATAACAGACAAACCTTTTATTGGTTAACTGTTATACTTTTATTATTTACTTATTAGACTCTAATAAACATTTTGAGACCCGTTAGAACTTTTTGCAATGTGAATTGCACATTTGGCACCATATAGTTCACAAGGCACTTTTTAGGACCTATATAACTAATGTATAGTGCAAATTTTTTAGTTAAATTCTTTTAACGATAACAGACAAACCTTTTATTGGTTAACTGTTATACTTTTATTATTTACTTATTAGACTCTAATAAACATTTTGAGACCCGTTAGAACTTTTTGCAATGTGAATTAAACATTTGGCACCATATAGTTCACAAGGCACTTTTTAGGACCTATATAACTAATGTATAGTACAAATTTTTTAGTTAAGTTCTTTTAACGATAACAGACAAACCTTTTATTGGTTAACTGTTATACTTTTATTATTTACTTATTAGACTCTAATAAACATTTTGAGACCCGTTAGAACTTTTTGCAATGTGAATTGCACATTTGGCACCATATAGTTCACAAGGCACTTTTTAGGACCTATACAACTAATGTATAGTGCAAATTTTTTAGTTAAATTCTTTTAACGATAACAGACAAACCTTTTATTGGTTAACTGTTATACTTTTATTATTTACTTATTAGACTCTAATAAACATTTTGAGACCCGTTAGAACTTTTTGCAATGTGAATTGCACATTTGGCACCATATAGTTCACAAGGCACTTTTTAGGACCTATATAACTAATGTATAGTGCAAATTTTTTAGTTAAATTCTTTTAACGATAACAGACAAACCTTTTATTGGTTAACTGTTATACTTTTATTATTTACTTATTAGACTCTAATAAACATTTTGAGACCCGTTAGAACTTTTTGCAATGTGAATTGCACATTTGGCACCATATAGTTCACAAGGCACTTTTTAGGACCTATATAACTAATGTATAGTGCAAATTTTTTAGTTAAGTTCTTTTAACGATAACAGACAAACCTTTTATTGGTTAACTGTTATACTTTTATTATTTACTTATTAGACTCTAATAAACATTTTGAGACCCGTTAGAACTTTTTGCAATGTGAATTAAACATTTGGCACCATATAGTTCACAAGGCACTTTTTAGGACCTATATAACTAATGTATAGTACAAATTTTTTAGTTAAGTTCTTTTAACGATAACAGACAAACCTTTTATTGGTTAACTGTTATACTTTTATTATTTACTTATTAGACTCTAATAAACATTTTGAGACCCGTTAGAACTTTTTGCAATGTGAATTGCACATTTGGCACCATATAGTTCACAAGGCACTTTTTAGGACCTATACAACTAATGTATAGTGCAAATTTTTTAGTTAAGTTCTTTTAACGATAACAGACAAACCTTTTATTGGTTAACTGTTATACTTTTATTATTTACTTATTAGACTCTAATAAACATTTTGAGACCCGTTAGAACTTTTTGCAATGTGAATTGCACATTTGGCACCATATAGTTCACAAGGCACTTTTTAGGACCTATATAACTAATGTATAGTGCAAATTTTTTAGTTAAATTCTTTTAACGATAACAGACAAACCTTTTATTGGTTAACTGTTATACTTTTATTATTTACTTATTAGACTCTAATAAACATTTTGAGACCCGTTAGAACTTTTTGCAATGTGAATTAAACATTTGGCACCATATAGTTCACAAGGCACTTTTTAGGACCTATATAACTAATGTATAGTACAAATTTTTTAGTTAAGTTCTTTTAACGATAACAGACAAACCTTTTATTGGTTAACTGTTATACTTTTATTATTTACTTATTAGACTCTAATAAACATTTTGAGACCCGTTAGAACTTTTTGCAATGTGAATTGCACATTTGGCACCATATAGTTCACAAGGCACTTTTTAGGACCTATATAACTAATGTATAGTGCAAATTTTTTAGTTAAATTCTTTTAACGATAACAGACAAACCTTTTATTGGTTAACTGTTATACTTTTATTATTTACTTATTAGACTCTAATAAACATTTTGAGACCCGTTAGAACTTTTTGCAATGTGAATTGCACATTTGGCACCATATAGTTCACAAGGCACTTTTTAGGACCTATATAACTAATGTATAGTGCAAATTTTTTAGTTAAGTTCTTTTAACGATAACAGACAAACCTTTTATTGGTTAACTGTTATACTTTTATTATTTACTTATTAGACTCTAATAAACATTTTGAGACCCGTTAGAACTTTTTGCAATGTGAATTGCACATTTGGCACCATATAGTTCACAAGGCACTTTTTAGGACCTATATAACTAATGTATAGTGCAAATTTTTTAGTTAAGTTCTTTTAACGATAACAGACAAACCTTTTATTGGTTAACTGTTATACTTTTATTATTTACTTATTAGACTCTAATAAACATTTTGAGACCCGTTAGAACTTTTTGCAATGTGAATTAAACATTTGGCACCATATAGTTCACAAGGCACTTTTTAGGACCTATATAACTAATGTATAGTACAAATTTTTTAGTTAAGTTCTTTTAACGATAACAGACAAACCTTTTATTGGTTAACTGTTATACTTTTATTATTTACTTATTAGACTCTAATAAACATTTTGAGACCCGTTAGAACTTTTTGCAATGTGAATTGCACATTTGGCACCATATAGTTCACAAGGCACTTTTTAGGACCTATATAACTAATGTATAGTGCAAATTTTTTAGTTAAGTTCTTTTAACGATAACAGACAAACCTTTTATTGGTTAACTGTTATACTTTTATTATTTACTTATTAGACTCTAATAAACATTTTGAGACCCGTTAGAACTTTTTGCAATGTGAATTGCACATTTGGCACCATATAGTTCACAAGGCACTTTTTAGGACCTATATAACTAATGTATAGTGCAAATTTTTTAGTTAAATTCTTTTAACGATAACAGACAAACCTTTTATTGGTTAACTGTTATACTTTTATTATTTACTTATTAGACTCTAATAAACATTTTGAGACCCGTTAGAACTTTTTGCAATGTGAATTGCACATTTGGCACCATATAGTTCACAAGGCACTTTTTAGGACCTATATAACTAATGTATAGTGCAAATTTTTTAGTTAAGTTCTTTTAACGATAACAGACAAACCTTTTATTGGTTAACTGTTATACTTTTATTATTTACTTATTAGACTCTAATAAACATTTTGAGACTCGTTAGAACTTTTTGCAATGTGATTTAAACATTTGGCACCATATAGTTCACAAGGCACTTTTTAGGACCTATATAACTAATGTATAGTACAAATTTTTTAGTTAAGTTCTTTTAACGATAACAGACAAACCTTTTATTGGTTAACTGTTATACTTTTATTATTTACTTATTAGACTCTAATAAACATTTTGAGACCCGTTAGAACTTTTTGCAATGTGAATTGCACATTTGGCACCATATAGTTCACAAGGCACTTTTTAGGACCTATACAACTAATGTATAATGCAAATTTTTTAGTTAAGTTCTTTTAACGATAACAGACAAACCTTTTCTTGGTTAACTGTTATACTTTTATTATTTACTTATTAGACTCTAATAAACATTTTGAGACCCGTTAGAACTTTTTGCAATGTGAATTGCACATTTGGCACCATATAGTTCACAAGGCACTTTTTAGGACCTATATAACTAATGTATAGTGCAAATTTTTTAGTTAAATTCTTTTAACGATAACAGACAAACCTTTTATTGGTTAACTGTTATACTTTTATTATTTACTTATTAGACTCTAATAAACATTTTGAGACCCGTTAGAACTTTTTGCAATGTGAATTGCACATTTGGCACCATATAGTTCACAAGGCACTTTTTAGGACCTATATAACTAATGTATAGTGCAAATTTTTTAGTTAAGTTCTTTTAACGATAACAGACAAACCTTTTATTGGTTAACTGTTATACTTTTATTATTTACTTATTAGACTCTAATAAACATTTTGAGACCCGTTAGAACTTTTTGCAATGTGAATTAAACATTTGGCACCATATAGTTCACAAGGCACTTTTTAGGACCTATATAACTAATGTATAGTGCAAATTTTTTAGTTAAGTTCTTTTAACGATAACAGACAAACCTTTTATTGGTTAACTGTTATACTTTTATTATTTACTTATTAGACTCTAATAAACATTTTGAGACCCGTTAGAACTTTTTGCAATGTGAATTGCACATTTGGCACCATATAGTTCACAAGGCACTTTTTAGGACCTATATAACTAATGTATAGTGCAAATTTTTTAGTTAAATTCTTTTAACGATAACAGACAAACCTTTTATTGGTTAACTGTTATACTTTTATTATTTACTTATTAGACTCTAATAAACATTTTGAGACCCGTTAGAACTTTTTGCAATGTGAATTGCACATTTGGCACCATATAGTTCACAAGGCACTTTTTAGGACCTATATAACTAATGTATAGTGCAAATTTTTTAGTTAAATTCTTTTAACGATAACAGACAAACCTTTTATTGGTTAACTGTTATACTTTTATTATTTACTTATTAGACTCTAATAAACATTTTGAGACCCGTTAGAACTTTTTGCAATGTGAATTGCACATTTGGCACCATATAGTTCACAAGGCACTTTTTAGGACCTATATAACTAATGTATAGTGCAAATTTTTTAGTTAAGTTCTTTTAACGATAACAGACAAACCTTTTATTGGTTAACTGTTATACTTTTATTATTTACTTATTAGACTCTAATAAACATTTTGAGACCCGTTAGAACTTTTTGCAATGTGAATTAAACATTTGGCACCATATAGTTCACAAGGCACTTTTTAGGACCTATATAACTAATGTATAGTACAAATTTTTTAGTTAAGTTCTTTTAACGATAACAGACAAACCTTTTATTGGTTAACTGTTATACTTTTATTATTTACTTATTAGACTCTAATAAACATTTTGAGACCCGTTAGAACTTTTTGCAATGTGAATTGCACATTTGGCACCATATAGTTCACAAGGCACTTTTTAGGACCTATATAACTAATGTATAGTGCAAATTTTTTAGTTAAGTTCTTTTAACGATAACAGACAAACCTTTTATTGGTTAACTGTTATACTTTTTTATTATTTACTTATTAGACTCTAATAAACATTTTGAGACCCGTTAGAACTTTTTGCAATGTGAATTGCACATTTGGCACCATATAGTTCACAAGGCACTTTTTAGGACCTATATAACTAATGTATAGTGCAAATTTTTTAGTTAAATTCTTTTAACGATAACAGACAAACCTTTTATTGGTTAACTGTTATACTTTTATTATTTACTTATTAGACTCTAATAAACATTTTGAGACCCGTTAGAACTTTTTGCAATGTGAATTGCACATTTGGCACCATATAGTTCACAAGGCACTTTTTAGGACCTATACAACTAATGTATAGTGCAAATTTTTTAGTTAAGTTCTTTTAACGATAACAGACAAACCTTTTATTGGTTAACTGTTATACTTTTATTATTTACTTATTAGACTCTAATAAACATTTTGAGACCCGTTAGAACTTTTTGCAATGTGAATTGCACATTTGGCACCATATAGTTCACAAGGCACTTTTTAGGACCTATATAACTAATGTATAGTGCAAATTTTTTAGTTAAATTCTTTTAACGATAACAGACAAACCTTTTATTGGTTAACTGTTATACTTTTATTATTTACTTATTAGACTCTAATAAACATTTTGAGACCCGTTAGAACTTTTTGCAATGTGAATTGCACATTTGGCACCATATAGTTCACAAGGCCCTTTTTAGGACCTATATAACTAATGTATAGTGCAAATTTTTTAGTTAAGTTCTTTTAACGATAACAGACAAACCTTTTATTGGTTAACTGTTATACTTTTATTATTTACTTATTAGACTCTAATAAACATTTTGAGACCCGTTAGAACTTTTTGCAATGTGAATTGCACATTTGGCACCATATAGTTCACAAGGCACTTTTTAGGACCTATATAACTAATGTATAGTGCAAATTTTTTAGTTAAATTCTTTTAACGATAACAGACAAACCTTTTATTGGTTAACTGTTATACTTTTATTATTTACTTATTAGACTCTAATAAACATTTTGAGACCCGTTAGAACTTTTTGCAATGTGAATTGCACATTTGGCACCATATAGTTCACAAGGCACTTTTTAGGACCTATATAACTAATGTATAGTGCAAATTTTTTAGTTAAGTTCTTTTAACGATAACAGACAAACCTTTTATTGGTTAACTGTTATACTTTTATTATTTACTTATTAGACTCTAATAAACATTTTGAGACCCGTTAGAACTTTTTGCAATGTGAATTAAACATTTGGCACCATATAGTTCACAAGGCACTTTTTAGGACCTATATAACTAATGTATAGTACAAATTTTTTAGTTAAGTTCTTTTAACGATAACAGACAAACCTTTTATTGGTTAACTGTTATACTTTTATTATTTACTTATTAGACTCTAATAAACATTTTGAGACCCGTTAGAACTTTTTGCAATGTGAATTGCACATTTGGCACCATATAGTTCACAAGGCACTTTTTAGGACCTATATAACTAATGTATAGTGCAAATTTTTTAGTTAAGTTCTTTTAACGATAACAGACAAACCTTTTATTGGTTAACTGTTATACTTTTATTATTTACTTATTAGACTCTAATAAACATTTTGAGACCCGTTAGAACTTTTTGCAATGTGAATTGCACATTTGGCACCATATAGTTCACAAGGCACTTTTTAGGACCTATATAACTAATGTATAGTGCAAATTTTTTAGTTAAATTCTTTTAACGATAACAGACAAACCTTTTATTGGTTAACTGTTATACTTTTATTATTTACTTATTAGACTCTAATAAACATTTTGAGACCCGTTAGAACTTTTTGCAATGTGAATTGCACATTTGGCACCATATAGTTCACAAGGCACTTTTTAGGACCTATATAACTAATGTATAGTGCA
Source organism: Clavelina lepadiformis (assembly GCF_947623445.1). Lineage (NCBI taxonomy): Eukaryota > Metazoa > Chordata > Ascidiacea > Aplousobranchia > Clavelinidae > Clavelina > Clavelina lepadiformis. The sequence continues at coordinate 11,054,945 of NC_135241.1, forward strand.
AATTTTTTAGTTAAGTTCTTTTAACGATAACAGACAAACCTTTTATTGGTTAACTGTTATACTTTTATTATTTACTTATTAGACTCTAATAAACATTTTGAGACCCGTTAGAACTTTTTGCAATGTGAATTAAACATTTGGCACCATATAGTTCACAAGGCACTTTTTAGGACCTATATAACTAATGTATAGTACAAATTTTTTAGTTAAGTTCTTTTAACGATAACAGACAAACCTTTTATTGGTTAACTGTTATACTTTTATTATTTACTTATTAGACTCTAATAAACATTTTGAGACCCGTTAGAACTTTTTGCAATGTGAATTGCACATTTGGCACCATATAGTTCACAAGGCACTTTTTAGGACCTATACAACTAATGTATAGTGCAAATTTTTTAGTTAAGTTCTTTTAACGATAACAGACAAACCTTTTATTGGTTAACTGTTATACTTTTATTATTTACTTATTAGACTCTAATAAACATTTTGAGACCCGTTAGAACTTTTTGCAATGTGAATTGCACATTTGGCACCATATAGTTCACAAGGCACTTTTTAGGACCTATATAACTAATGTATAGTGCAAATTTTTTAGTTAAATTCTTTTAACGATAACAGACAAACCTTTTATTGGTTAACTGTTATACTTTTATTATTTACTTATTAGACTCTAATAAACATTTTGAGACCCGTTAGAACTTTTTGCAATGTGAATTGCACATTTGGCACCATATAGTTCACAAGGCACTTTTTAGGACCTATATAACTAATGTATAGTGCAAATTTTTTAGTTAAGTTCTTTTAACGATAACAGACAAACCTTTTATTGGTTAACTGTTATACTTTTATTATTTACTTATTAGACTCTAATAAACATTTTGAGACCCGTTAGAACTTTTTGCAATGTGAATTGCACATTTGGCACCATATAGTTCACAAGGCACTTTTTAGGACCTATATAACTAATGTATAGTACAATTTTTTTAGTTAAGTTCTTTTAACGATAACAGACAAACCTTTTATTGGTTAACTGTTATACTTTTATTATTTACTTATTAGACTCTAATAAACATTTTGAGACCCGTTAGAACTTTTTGCAATGTGAATTGCACATTTGGCACCATATAGTTCACAAGGCACTTTTTAGGACCTATATAACTAATGTATAGTGCAAATTTTTTAGTTAAGTTCTTTTAACGATAACAGACAAACCTTTTATTGGTTAACTGTTATACTTTTATTATTTACTTATTAGACTCTAATAAACATTTTGAGACCCGTTAGAACTTTTTGCAATGTGAATTGCACATTTGGCACCATATAGTTCACAAGGCACTTTTTAGGACCTATATAACTAATGTATAGTACAAATTTTTTAGTTAAGTTCTTTTAACGATAACAGACAAACCTTTTATTGGTTAACTGTTATACTTTTATTATTTACTTATTAGACTCTAATAAACATTTTGAGACCCGTTAGAACTTTTTGCAATGTGAATTGCACATTTGGCACCATATAGTTCACAAGGCACTTTTTAGGACCTATACAACTAATGTATAGTGCAAATTTTTTAGTTAAGTTCTTTTAACGATAACAGACAAACCTTTTATTGGTTAACTGTTATACTTTTATTATTTACTTATTAGACTCTAATAAACATTTTGAGACCCGTTAGAACTTTTTGCAATGTGAATTGCACATTTGGCACCATATAGTTCACAAGGCACTTTTTAGGACCTATATAACTAATGTATAGTGCAAATTTTTTAGTTAAATTCTTTTAACGATAACAGACAAACCTTTTATTGGTTAACTGTTATACTTTTATTATTTACTTATTAGACTCTAATAAACATTTTGAGACCCGTTAGAACTTTTTGCAATGTGAATTGCACATTTGGCACCATATAGTTCACAAGGCACTTTTTAGGACCTATATAACTAATGTATAGTGCAAATTTTTTAGTTAAGTTCTTTTAACGATAACAGACAAACCTTTTATTGGTTAACTGTTATACTTTTATTATTTACTTATTAGACTCTAATAAACATTTTGAGACCCGTTAGAACTTTTTGCAATGTGAATTGCACATTTGGCACCATATAGTTCACAAGGCACTTTTTAGGACCTATATAACTAATGTATAGTACAATTTTTTTAGTTAAGTTCTTTTAACGATAACAGACAAACCTTTTATTGGTTAACTGTTATACTTTTATTATTTACTTATTAGACTCTAATAAACATTTTGAGACCCGTTAGAACTTTTTGCAATGTGAATTGCACATTTGGCACCATATAGTTCACAAGGCACTTTTTAGGACCTATATAACTAATGTATAGTGCAAATTTTTTAGTTAAGTTCTTTTAACGATAACAGACAAACCTTTTATTGGTTAACTGTTATACTTTTATTATTTACTTATTAGACTCTAATAAACATTTTGAGACCCGTTAGAACTTTTTGCAATGTGAATTGCACATTTGGCACCATATAGTTCACAAGGCACTTTTTAGGACCTATATAACTAATGTATAGTGCAAATTTTTTAGTTAAGTTCTTTTAACGATAACAGACAAACCTTTTATTGGTTAACTGTTATACTTTTATTATTTACTTATTAGACTCTAATAAACATTTTGAGACCCGTTAGAACTTTTTGCAATGTGAATTGCACATTTGGCACCATATAGTTCACAAGGCACTTTTTAGGACCTATATAACTAATGTATAGTGCAAATTTTTTAGTTAAGTTCTTTTAACGATAACAGACAAACCTTTTATTGGTTAACTGTTATACTTTTATTATTTACTGATTAGACTCTAATAAACATTTTGAGACCCGTTAGAACTTTTTGCAATGTGAATTGCACATTTGGCACCATATAGTTCACAAGGCACTTTTTAGGACCTATATAACTAATGTATAGTGCAAATTTTTTAGTTAAGTTCTTTTAACGATAACAGACAAACCTTTTATTGGTTAACTGTTATACTTTTATTATTTACTTATTAGACTCTAATAAACATTTTGAGACCCGTTAGAACTTTTTGCAATGTGAATTGCACATTTGGCACCATATAGTTCACAAGACACTTTTTAGGACCTATATAACTAATGTATAGTGCAAATTTTATAGTTAAGTTCTTTTAACGATAACAGACAAACCTTTTATTGGTTAACTGTTATACTTTTATTATTTACTTATTAGACTCTAATAAACATTTTGAGACCCGTTAGAACTTTTTGCAATGTGAATTAAACATTTGGCACCATATAGTTCACAAGGCACTTTTTAGGACCTATATAACTAATGTGTAGTACAAATTTTTTAGTTAAGTTCTTTTAACGATAACAGACAAACCTTTTATTGGTTAACTGTTATACTTTTATTATTTACTTATTAGACTCTAATAAACATTTTGAGACCCGTTAGAACTTTTTGCAATGTGAATTGCACATTTGGCACCATATAGTTCACAAGGCACTTTTTAGGACCTATACAACTAATGTATAGTGCAAATTTTTTAGTTAAGTTCTTTTAACGATAACAGACAAACCTTTTATTGGTTAACTGTTATACTTTTATTATTTACTTATTAGACTCTAATAAACATTTTGAGACCCGTTAGAACTTTTTGCAATGTGAATTGCACATTTGGCACCATATAGTTCACAAGGCACTTTTTAGGACCTATACAACTAATGTATAGTGCAAATTTTTTAGTTAAGTTCTTTTAACGATAACAGACAAACCTTTTATTGGTTAACTGTTATACTTTTATTATTTACTTATTAGACTCTAATAAACATTTTGAGACCCGTTAGAACTTTTTGCAATGTGAATTGCACATTTGGCACCATATAGTTCACAAGGCACTTTTTAGGACCTATATAACTAATGTATAGTGCAAATTTTTTAGTTAAGTTCTTTTAACGATAACAGACAAACCTTTTATTGGTTAACTGTTATACTTTTATTATTTACTTATTAGACTCTAATAAACATTTTGAGACCCGTTAGAACTTTTTGCAATGTGAATTGCACATTTGGCACCATATAGTTCACAAGGCACTTTTTAGGACCTATATAACTAATGTATAGTGCAAATTTTTTAGTTAAATTCTTTTAACGATAACAGACAAACCTTTTATTGGTTAACTGTTATACTTTTATTATTTACTTATTAGACTCTAATAAACATTTTGAGACCCGTTAGAACTTTTTGCAATGTGAATTGCACATTTGGCACCATATAGTTCACAAGGCACTTTTTAGGACCTATATAACTAATGTATAGTGCAAATTTTTTAGTTAAGTTCTTTTAACGATAACAGACAAACCTTTTATTGGTTAACTGTTATACTTTTATTATTTACTTATTAGACTCTAATAAACATTTTGAGACCCGTTAGAACTTTTTGCAATGTGAATTAAACATTTGGCACCATATAGTTCACAAGGCACTTTTTAGGACCTATATAACTAATGTATAGTGCAAATTTTTTAGTTAAGTTCTTTTAACGATAACAGACAAACCTTTTATTGGTTAACTGTTATACTTTTATTATTTACTTATTAGACTCTAATAAACATTTTGAGACCCGTTAGAACTTTTTGCAATGTGAATTGCACATTTGGCACCATATAGTTCACAAGGCACTTTTTAGGACCTATATAACTAATGTATAGTGCAAATTTTTTAGTTAAATTCTTTTAACGATAATAGACAAACCTTTTATTGGTTAACTGTTATACTTTTATTATTTACTTATTAGACTCTAATAAACATTTTGAGACCCGTTAGAACTTTTTGCAATGTGAATTGCACATTTGGCACCATATAGTTCACAAGGCACTTTTTAGGACCTATATAACTAATGTATAGTGCAAATTTTTTAGTTAAATTCTTTTAACGATAACAGACAAACCTTTTATTGGTTAACTGTTATACTTTTATTATTTACTTATTAGACTCTAATAAACATTTTGAGACCCGTTAGAACTTTTTGCAATGTGAATTGCACATTTGGCACCATATAGTTCACAAGGCACTTTTTAGGACCTATATAACTAATGTATAGTGCAAATTTTTTAGTTAAGTTCTTTTAACGATAACAGACAAACCTTTTATTGGTTAACTGTTATACTTTTATTATTTACTTATTAGACTCTAATAAACATTTTGAGACCCGTTAGAACTTTTTGCAATGTGAATTAAACATTTGGCACCATATAGTTCACAAGGCACTTTTTAGGACCTATATAACTAATGTATAGTACAAATTTTTTAGTTAAGTTCTTTTAACGATAACAGACAAACCTTTTATTGGTTAACTGTTATACTTTTATTATTTACTTATTAGACTCTAATAAACATTTTGAGACCCGTTAGAACTTTTTGCAATGTGAATTGCACATTTGGCACCATATAGTTCACAAGGCACTTTTTAGGACCTATATAACTAATGTATAGTGCAAATTTTTTAGTTAAGTTCTTTTAACGATAACAGACAAACCTTTTATTGGTTAACTGTTATACTTTTTTATTATTTACTTATTAGACTCTAATAAACATTTTGAGACCCGTTAGAACTTTTTGCAATGTGAATTGCACATTTGGCACCATATAGTTCACAAGGCACTTTTTAGGACCTATATAACTAATGTATAGTGCAAATTTTTTAGTTAAATTCTTTTAACGATAACAGACAAACCTTTTATTGGTTAACTGTTATACTTTTATTATTTACTTATTAGACTCTAATAAACATTTTGAGACCCGTTAGAACTTTTTGCAATGTGAATTGCACATTTGGCACCATATAGTTCACAAGGCACTTTTTAGGACCTATACAACTAATGTATAGTGCAAATTTTTTAGTTAAGTTCTTTTAACGATAACAGACAAACCTTTTATTGGTTAACTGTTATACTTTTATTATTTACTTATTAGACTCTAATAAACATTTTGAGACCCGTTAGAACTTTTTGCAATGTGAATTGCACATTTGGCACCATATAGTTCACAAGGCACTTTTTAGGACCTATATAACTAATGTATAGTGCAAATTTTTTAGTTAAATTCTTTTAACGATAACAGACAAACCTTTTATTGGTTAACTGTTATACTTTTATTATTTACTTATTAGACTCTAATAAACATTTTGAGACCCGTTAGAACTTTTTGCAATGTGAATTGCACATTTGGCACCATATAGTTCACAAGGCACTTTTTAGGACCTATATAACTAATGTATAGTGCAAATTTTTTAGTTAAGTTCTTTTAACGATAACAGACAAACCTTTTATTGGTTAACTGTTATACTTTTATTATTTACTTATTAGACTCTAATAAACATTTTGAGACCCGTTAGAACTTTTTGCAATGTGAATTGCACATTTGGCACCATATAGTTCACAAGGCACTTTTTAGGACCTATATAACTAATGTATAGTGCAAATTTTTTAGTTAAATTCTTTTAACGATAACAGACAAACCTTTTATTGGTTAACTGTTATACTTTTATTATTTACTTATTAGACTCTAATAAACATTTTGAGACCCGTTAGAACTTTTTGCAATGTGAATTGCACATTTGGCACCATATAGTTCACAAGGCACTTTTTAGGACCTATATAACTAATGTATAGTGCAAATTTTTTAGTTAAGTTCTTTTAACGATAACAGACAAACCTTTTATTGGTTAACTGTTATACTTTTATTATTTACTTATTAGACTCTAATAAACATTTTGAGACCCGTTAGAACTTTTTGCAATGTGAATTAAACATTTGGCACCATATAGTTCACAAGGCACTTTTTAGGACCTATATAACTAATGTATAGTACAAATTTTTTAGTTAAGTTCTTTTAACGATAACAGACAAACCTTTTATTGGTTAACTGTTATACTTTTATTATTTACTTATTAGACTCTAATAAACATTTTGAGACCCGTTAGAACTTTTTGCAATGTGAATTGCACATTTGGCACCATATAGTTCACAAGGCACTTTTTAGGACCTATATAACTAATGTATAGTGCAAATTTTTTAGTTAAGTTCTTTTAACGATAACAGACAAACCTTTTATTGGTTAACTGTTATACTTTTATTATTTACTTATTAGACTCTAATAAACATTTTGAGACCCGTTAGAACTTTTTGCAATGTGAATTGCACATTTGGCACCATATAGTTCACAAGGCACTTTTTAGGACCTATATAACTAATGTATAGTGCAAATTTTTTAGTTAAATTCTTTTAACGATAACAGACAAACCTTTTATTGGTTAACTGTTATACTTTTATTATTTACTTATTAGACTCTAATAAACATTTTGAGACCCGTTAGAACTTTTTGCAATGTGAATTGCACATTTGGCACCATATAGTTCACAAGGCACTTTTTAGGACCTATATAACTAATGTATAGTGCAAATTTTTTAGTTAAGTTCTTTTAACGATAACAGACAAACCTTTTATTGGTTAACTGTTATACTTTTATTATTTACTTATTAGACTCTAATAAACATTTTGAGACCCGTTAGAACTTTTTGCAATGTGAATTAAACATTTGGCACCATATAGTTCACAAGGCACTTTTTAGGACCTATATAACTAATGTATAGTACAAATTTTTTAGTTAAGTTCTTTTAACGATAACAGACAAACCTTTTATTGGTTAACTGTTATACTTTTATTATTTACTTATTAGACTCTAATAAACATTTTGAGACCCGTTAGAACTTTTTGCAATGTGAATTGCACATTTGGCACCATATAGTTCACAAGGCACTTTTTAGGACCTATACAACTAATGTATAGTGCAAATTTTTTAGTTAAGTTCTTTTAACGATAACAGACAAACCTTTTATTGGTTAACTGTTATACTTTTATTATTTACTTATTAGACTCTAATAAACATTTTGAGACCCGTTAGAACTTTTTGCAATGTGAATTGCACATTTGGCACCATATAGTTCACAAGGCACTTTTTAGGACCTATATAACTAATGTATAGTGCAAATTTTTTAGTTAAGTTCTTTTAACGATAACAGACAAACCTTTTATTGGTTAACTGTTATACTTTTATTATTTACTTATTAGACTCTAATAAACATTTTGAGACCCGTTAGAACTTTTTGCAATGTGAATTGCACATTTGGCACCATATAGTTCACAAGGCACTTTTTAGGACCTATATAACTAATGTATAGTGCAAATTTTTTAGTTAAATTCTTTTAACGATAACAGACAAACCTTTTATTGGTTAACTGTTATACTTTTATTATTTACTTATTAGACTCTAATAAACATTTTGAGACCCGTTAGAACTTTTTGCAATGTGAATTGCACATTTGGCACCATATAGTTCACAAGGCACTTTTTAGGACCTATATAACTAATGTATAGTGCAAATTTTTTAGTTAAGTTCTTTTAACGATAACAGACAAACCTTTTATTGGTTAACTGTTATACTTTTATTATTTACTTATTAGACTCTAATAAACATTTTGAGACCCGTTAGAACTTTTTGCAATGTGAATTAAACATTTGGCACCATATAGTTCACAAGGCACTTTTTAGGACCTATATAACTAATGTATAGTGCAAATTTTTTAGTTAAGTTCTTTTAACGATAACAGACAAACCTTTTATTGGTTAACTGTTATACTTTTATTATTTACTTATTAGACTCTAATAAACATTTTGAGACCCGTTAGAACTTTTTGCAATGTGAATTGCACATTTGGCACCATATAGTTCACAAGGCACTTTTTAGGACCTATATAACTAATGTATAGTGCAAATTTTTTAGTTAAATTCTTTTAACGATAATAGACAAACCTTTTATTGGTTAACTGTTATACTTTTATTATTTACTTATTAGACTCTAATAAACATTTTGAGACCCGTTAGAACTTTTTGCAATGTGAATTGCACATTTGGCACCATATAGTTCACAAGGCACTTTTTAGGACCTATATAACTAATGTATAGTGCAAATTTTTTAGTTAAATTCTTTTAACGATAACAGACAAACCTTTTATTGGTTAACTGTTATACTTTTATTATTTACTTATTAGACTCTAATAAACATTTTGAGACCCGTTAGAACTTTTTGCAATGTGAATTGCACATTTGGCACCATATAGTTCACAAGGCACTTTTTAGGACCTATATAACTAATGTATAGTGCAAATTTTTTAGTTAAGTTCTTTTAACGATAACAGACAAACCTTTTATTGGTTAACTGTTATACTTTTATTATTTACTTATTAGACTCTAATAAACATTTTGAGACCCGTTAGAACTTTTTGCAATGTGAATTAAACATTTGGCACCATATAGTTCACAAGGCACTTTTTAGGACCTATATAACTAATGTATAGTACAAATTTTTTAGTTAAGTTCTTTTAACGATAACAGACAAACCTTTTATTGGTTAACTGTTATACTTTTATTATTTACTTATTAGACTCTAATAAACATTTTGAGACCCGTTAGAACTTTTTGCAATGTGAATTGCACATTTGGCACCATATAGTTCACAAGGCACTTTTTAGGACCTATATAACTAATGTATAGTGCAAATTTTTTAGTTAAGTTCTTTTAACGATAACAGACAAACCTTTTATTGGTTAACTGTTATACTTTTTTATTATTTACTTATTAGACTCTAATAAACATTTTGAGACCCGTTAGAACTTTTTGCAATGTGAATTGCACATTTGGCACCATATAGTTCACAAGGCACTTTTTAGGACCTATATAACTAATGTATAGTGCAAATTTTTTAGTTAAATTCTTTTAACGATAACAGACAAACCTTTTATTGGTTAACTGTTATACTTTTATTATTTACTTATTAGACTCTAATAAACATTTTGAGACCCGTTAGAACTTTTTGCAATGTGAATTGCACATTTGGCACCATATAGTTCACAAGGCACTTTTTAGGACCTATACAACTAATGTATAGTGCAAATTTTTTAGTTAAGTTCTTTTAACGATAACAGACAAACCTTTTATTGGTTAACTGTTATACTTTTATTATTTACTTATTAGACTCTAATAAACATTTTGAGACCCGTTAGAACTTTTTGCAATGTGAATTGCACATTTGGCACCATATAGTTCACAAGGCACTTTTTAGGACCTATATAACTAATGTATAGTGCAAATTTTTTAGTTAAATTCTTTTAACGATAACAGACAAACCTTTTATTGGTTAACTGTTATACTTTTATTATTTACTTATTAGACTCTAATAAACATTTTGAGACCCGTTAGAACTTTTTGCAATGTGAATTGCACATTTGGCACCATATAGTTCACAAGGCACTTTTTAGGACCTATATAACTAATGTATAGTGCAAATTTTTTAGTTAAGTTCTTTTAACGATAACAGACAAACCTTTTATTGGTTAACTGTTATACTTTTATTATTTACTTATTAGACTCTAATAAACATTTTGAGACCCGTTAGAACTTTTTGCAATGTGAATTGCACATTTGGCACCATATAGTTCACAAGGCACTTTTTAGGACCTATATAACTAATGTATAGTGCAAATTTTTTAGTTAAATTCTTTTAACGATAACAGACAAACCTTTTATTGGTTAACTGTTATACTTTTATTATTTACTTATTAGACTCTAATAAACATTTTGAGACCCGTTAGAACTTTTTGCAATGTGAATTGCACATTTGGCACCATATAGTTCACAAGGCACTTTTTAGGACCTATATAACTAATGTATAGTGCAAATTTTTTAGTTAAGTTCTTTTAACGATAACAGACAAACCTTTTATTGGTTAACTGTTATACTTTTATTATTTACTTATTAGACTCTAATAAACATTTTGAGACCCGTTAGAACTTTTTGCAATGTGAATTAAACATTTGGCACCATATAGTTCACAAGGCACTTTTTAGGACCTATATAACTAATGTATAGTACAAATTTTTTAGTTAAGTTCTTTTAACGATAACAGACAAACCTTTTATTGGTTAACTGTTATACTTTTATTATTTACTTATTAGACTCTAATAAACATTTTGAGACCCGTTAGAACTTTTTGCAATGTGAATTGCACATTTGGCACCATATAGTTCACAAGGCACTTTTTAGGACCTATATAACTAATGTATAGTGCAAATTTTTTAGTTAAGTTCTTTTAACGATAACAGACAAACCTTTTATTGGTTAACTGTTATACTTTTATTATTTACTTATTAGACTCTAATAAACATTTTGAGACCCGTTAGAACTTTTTGCAATGTGAATTGCACATTTGGCACCATATAGTTCACAAGGCACTTTTTAGGACCTATATAACTAATGTATAGTGCAAATTTTTTAGTTAAATTCTTTTAACGATAACAGACAAACCTTTTATTGGTTAACTGTTATACTTTTATTATTTACTTATTAGACTCTAATAAACATTTTGAGACCCGTTAGAACTTTTTGCAATGTGAATTGCACATTTGGCACCATATAGTTCACAAGGCACTTTTTAGGACCTATATAACTAATGTATAGTGCAAATTTTTTAGTTAAGTTCTTTTAACGATAACAGACAAACCTTTTATTGGTTAACTGTTATACTTTTATTATTTACTTATTAGACTCTAATAAACATTTTGAGACCCGTTAGAACTTTTTGCAATGTGAATTAAACATTTGGCACCATATAGTTCACAAGGCACTTTTTAGGACCTATATAACTAATGTATAGTACAAATTTTTTAGTTAAGTTCTTTTAACGATAACAGACAAACCTTTTATTGGTTAACTGTTATACTTTTATTATTTACTTATTAGACTCTAATAAACATTTTGAGACCCGTTAGAACTTTTTGCAATGTGAATTGCACATTTGGCACCATATAGTTCACAAGGCACTTTTTAGGACCTATACAACTAATGTATAGTGCAAATTTTTTAGTTAAGTTCTTTTAACGATAACAGACAAACCTTTTATTGGTTAACTGTTATACTTTTATTATTTACTTATTAGACTCTAATAAACATTTTGAGACCCGTTAGAACTTTTTGCAATGTGAATTAAACATTTGGCACCATATAGTTCACAAGGCACTTTTTAGGACCTATATAACTAATGTATAGTACAAATTTTTTAGTTAAGTTCTTTTAACGATAACAGACAAACCTTTTATTGGTTAACTGTTATACTTTTATTATTTACTTATTAGACTCTAATAAACATTTTGAGACCCGTTAGAACTTTTTGCAATGTGAATTGCACATTTGGCACCATATAGTTCACAAGGCACTTTTTAGGACCTATATAACTAATGTATAGTGCAAATTTTTTAGTTAAGTTCTTTTAACGATAACAGACAAACCTTTTATTGGTTAACTGTTATACTTTTTATTATTTACTTATTAGACTCTAATAAACATTTTGAGACCCGTTAGAACTTTTTGCAATGTGAATTGCACATTTGGCACCATATAGTTCACAAGGCACTTTTTAGGACCTATATAACTAATGTATAGTGCAAATTTTTTAGTTAAATTCTTTTAACGATAACAGACAAACCTTTTATTGGTTAACTGTTATACTTTTATTATTTACTTATTAGACTCTAATAAACATTTTGAGACCCGTTAGAACTTTTTGCAATGTGAATTGCACATTTGGCACCATATAGTTCACAAGGCACTTTTTAGGACCTATACAACTAATGTATAGTGCAAATTTTTTAGTTAAGTTCTTTTAACGATAACAGACAAACCTTTTATTGGTTAACTGTTATACTTTTATTATTTACTTATTAGACTCTAATAAACATTTTGAGACCCGTTAGAACTTTTTGCAATGTGAATTGCACATTTGGCACCATATAGTTCACAAGGCACTTTTTAGGACCTATATAACTAATGTATAGTGCAAATTTTTTAGTTAAATTCTTTTAACGATAACAGACAAACCTTTTATTGGTTAACTGTTATACTTTTATTATTTACTTATTAGACTCTAATAAACATTTTGAGACCCGTTAGAACTTTTTGCAATGTGAATTGCACATTTGGCACCATATAGTTCACAAGGCACTTTTTAGGACCTATATAACTAATGTATAGTGCAAATTTTTTAGTTAAGTTCTTTTAACGATAACAGACAAACCTTTTATTGGTTAACTGTTATACTTTTATTATTTACTTATTAGACTCTAATAAACATTTTGAGACCCGTTAGAACTTTTTGCAATGTGAATTGCACATTTGGCACCATATAGTTCACAAGGCACTTTTTAGGACCTATATAACTAATGTATAGTGCAAATTTTTTAGTTAAATTCTTTTAACGATAACAGACAAACCTTTTATTGGTTAACTGTTATACTTTTATTATTTACTTATTAGACTCTAATAAACATTTTGAGACCCGTTAGAACTTTTTGCAATGTGAATTGCACATTTGGCACCATATAGTTCACAAGGCACTTTTTAGGACCTATATAACTAATGTATAGTGCAAATTTTTTAGTTAAGTTCTTTTAACGATAACAGACAAACCTTTTATTGGTTAACTGTTATACTTTTATTATTTACTTATTAGACTCTAATAAACATTTTGAGACCCGTTAGAACTTTTTGCAATGTGAATTAAACATTTGGCACCATATAGTTCACAAGGCACTTTTTAGGACCTATATAACTAATGTATAGTACAAATTTTTTAGTTAAGTTCTTTTAACGATAACAGACAAACCTTTTATTGGTTAACTGTTATACTTTTATTATTTACTTATTAGACTCTAATAAACATTTTGAGACCCGTTAGAACTTTTTGCAATGTGAATTGCACATTTGGCACCATATAGTTCACAAGGCACTTTTTAGGACCTATATAACTAATGTATAGTGCAAATTTTTTAGTTAAGTTCTTTTAACGATAACAGACAAACCTTTTATTGGTTAACTGTTATACTTTTATTATTTACTTATTAGACTCTAATAAACATTTTGAGACCCGTTAGAACTTTTTGCAATGTGAATTGCACATTTGGCACCATATAGTTCACAAGGCACTTTTTAGGACCTATATAACTAATGTATAGTGCAAATTTTTTAGTTAAATTCTTTTAACGATAACAGACAAACCTTTTATTGGTTAACTGTTATACTTTTATTATTTACTTATTAGACTCTAATAAACATTTTGAGACCCGTTAGAACTTTTTGCAATGTGAATTGCACATTTGGCACCATATAGTTCACAAGGCACTTTTTAGGACCTATATAACTAATGTATAGTGCAAATTTTTTAGTTAAGTTCTTTTAACGATAACAGACAAACCTTTTATTGGTTAACTGTTATACTTTTATTATTTACTTATTAGACTCTAATAAACATTTTGAGACCCGTTAGAACTTTTTGCAATGTGAATTAAACATTTGGCACCATATAGTTCACAAGGCACTTTTTAGGACCTATATAACTAATGTATAGTACAAATTTTTTAGTTAAGTTCTTTTAACGATAACAGACAAACCTTTTATTGGTTAACTGTTATACTTTTATTATTTACTTATTAGACTCTAATAAACATTTTGAGACCCGTTAGAACTTTTTGCAATGTGAATTGCACATTTGGCACCATATAGTTCACAAGGCACTTTTTAGGACCTATACAACTAATGTATAGTGCAAATTTTTTAGTTAAGTTCTTTTAACGATAACAGACAAACCTTTTATTGGTTAACTGTTATACTTTTATTATTTACTTATTAGACTCTAATAAACATTTTGAGACCCGTTAGAACTTTTTGCAATGTGAATTGCACATTTGGCACCATATAGTTCACAAGGCACTTTTTAGGACCTATATAACTAATGTATAGTGCAAATTTTTTAGTTAAATTCTTTTAACGATAACAGACAAACCTTTTATTGGTTAACTGTTATACTTTTATTATTTACTTATTAGACTCTAATAAACATTTTGAGACCCGTTAGAACTTTTTGCAATGTGAATTGCACATTTGGCACCATATAGTTCACAAGGCACTTTTTAGGACCTATATAACTAATGTATAGTGCAAATTTTTTAGTTAAGTTCTTTTAACGATAACAGACAAACCTTTTATTGGTTAACTGTTATACTTTTATTATTTACTGATTAGACTCTAATAAACATTTTGAGACCCGTTAGAACTTTTTGCAATGTGAATTGCACATTTGGCACCATATAGTTCACAAGGCACTTTTTAGGACCTATATAACTAATGTATAGTGCAAATTTTTTAGTTAAGTTCTTTTAACGATAACAGACAAACCTTTTATTGGTTAACTGTTATACTTTTATTATTTACTTATTAGACTCTAATAAACATTTTGAGACCCGTTAGAACTTTTTGCAATGTGAATTGCACATTTGGCACCATATAGTTCACAAGGCACTTTTTAGGACCTATATAACTAATGTATAGTGCAAATTTTTTAGTTAAGTTCTTTTAACGATAACAGACAAACCTTTTATTGGTTAACTGTTATACTTTTATTATTTACTTATTAGACTCTAATAAACATTTTGAGACCCGTTAGAACTTTTTGCAATGTGAATTGCACATTTGGCACCATATAGTTCACAAGGCACTTTTTAGGACCTATATAACTAATGTATAGTGCAAATTTTTTAGTTAAGTTCTTTTAACGATAACAGACAAACCTTTTATTGGTTAACTGTTATACTTTTATTATTTACTTATTAGACTCTAATAAACATTTTGAGACCCGTTAGAACTTTTTGCAATGTGAATTGCACATTTGGCACCATATAGTTCACAAGGCACTTTTTAGGACCTATATAACTAATGTATAGTGCAAATTTTATAGTTAAGTTCTTTTAACGATAACAGACAAACCTTTTATTGGTTAACTGTTATACTTTTATTATTTACTTATTAGACTCTAATAAACATTTTGAGACCCGTTAGAACTTTTTGCAATGTGAATTAAACATTTGGCACCATATAGTTCACAAGGCACTTTTTAGGACCTATATAACTAATGTATAGTACAAATTTTTGAGTTAAGTTCTTTTAACGATAACAGACAAACCTTTTATTGGTTAACTGTTATACTTTTATTATTTACTTATTAGACTCTAATAAACATTTTGAGACCCGTTAGAACTTTTTGCAATGTGAATTGCACATTTGGCACCATATAGTTCACAAGGCACTTTTTAGGACCTATATAACTAATGTATAGTGCAAATTTTTTAGTTAAGTTCTTTTAACGATAACAGACAAACCTTTTATTGGTTAACTGTTATACTTTTATTATTTACTTATTAGACTCTAATAAACATTTTGAGACCCGTTAGAACTTTTTGCAATGTGAATTGCACATTTGGCACCATATAGTTCACAAGGCACTTTTTAGGACCTATATAACTAATGTACAGTGCAAATTTTTTAGTTAAGTTCTTTTAACGATAACAGACAAACCTTTTATTGGTTAACTGTTATACTTTTATTATTTACTTATTAGACTCTAATAAACATTTTGAGACCCGTTAGAACTTTTTGCAATGTGAATTGCACATTTGGCACCATATAGTTCACAAGGCACTTTTTAGGACCTATATAACTAATGTATAGTGCAAATTTTTTAGTTAAGTTCTTTTAACGATAACAGACAAACCTTTTATTGGTTAACTGTTATACTTTTATTATTTACTTATTAGACTCTAATAAACATTTTGAGACCCGTTAGAACTTTTTGCAATGTGAATTGCACATTTGGCACCATATAGTTCACAAGGCACTTTTTAGGACCTATATAACTAATGTATAGTGCAAATTTTTTAGTTAAGTTCTTTTAACGATAACAGACAAACCTTTTATTGGTTAACTGTTATACTTTTATTATTTACTTATTAGACTCTAATAAACATTTTGAGACCCGTTAGAACTTTTTGCAATGTGAATTGCACATTTGGCACCATATAGTTCACAAGGCACTTTTTAGGACCTATATAACTAATGTATAGTACAAATTTTTTAGTTAAGTTCTTTTAACGATAACAGACAAACCTTTTATTGGTTAACTGTTATACTTTTATTATTTACTTATTAGACTCTAATAAACATTTTGAGACCCGTTAGAACTTTTTGCAATGTGAATTGCACATTTGGCACCATATAGTTCACAAGGCACTTTTTAGGACCTATATAACTAATGTATAGTGCAAATTTTTTAGTTAAGTTCTTTTAACGATAACAGACAAACCTTTTATTGGTTAACTGTTATACTTTTATTATTTACTTATTAGACTCTAATAAACATTTTGAGACCCGTTAGAACTTTTTGCAATGTGAATTAAACATTTGGCACCATATAGTTCACAAGGCACTTTTTAGGACCTATATAACTAATGTATAGTACAAATTTTTTAGTTAAGTTCTTTTAACGATAACAGACAAACCTTTTATTGGTTAACTGTTATACTTTTATTATTTACTTATTAGACTCTAATAAACATTTTGAGACCCGTTAGAACTTTTTGCAATGTGAATTGCACATTTGGCACCATATAGTTCACAAGGCACTTTTTAGGACCTATACAACTAATGTATAGTGCAAATTTTTTAGTTAAGTTCTTTTAACGATAACAGACAAACCTTTTATTGGTTAACTGTTATACTTTTATTATTTACTTATTAGACTCTAATAAACATTTTGAGACCCGTTAGAACTTTTTGCAATGTGAATTGCACATTTGGCACCATATAGTTCACAAGGCACTTTTTAGGACCTATATAACTAATGTATAGTGCAAATTTTTTAGTTAAATTCTTTTAACGATAACAGACAAACCTTTTATTGGTTAACTGTTATACTTTTATTATTTACTTATTAGACTCTAATAAACATTTTGAGACCCGTTAGAACTTTTTGCAATGTGAATTGCACATTTGGCACCATATAGTTCACAAGGCACTTTTTAGGACCTATACAACTAATGTATAGTGCAAATTTTTTAGTTAAGTTCTTTTAACGATAACAGACAAACCTTTTATTGGTTAACTGTTATACTTTTATTATTTACTTATTAGACTCTAATAAACATTTTGAGACCCGTTAGAACTTTTTGCAATGTGAATTGCACATTTGGCACCATATAGTTCACAAGGCACTTTTTAGGACCTATATAACTAATGTATAGTGCAAATTTTTTAGTTAAATTCTTTTAACGATAACAGACAAACCTTTTATTGGTTAACTGTTATACTTTTATTATTTACTTATTAGACTCTAATAAACATTTTGAGACCCGTTAGAACTTTTTGCAATGTGAATTGCACATTTGGCACCATATAGTTCACAAGGCACTTTTTAGGACCTATATAACTAATGTATAGTGCAAATTTTTTAGTTAAATTCTTTTAACGATAACAGACAAACCTTTTATTGGTTAACTGTTATACTTTTATTATTTACTTATTAGACTCTAATAAACATTTTGAGACCCGTTAAAACTTTTTGCAATGTGAATTGCACATTTGGCACCATATAGTTCACAAGGCACTTTTTAGGACCTATATAACTAATGTATAGTGCAAATTTTTTAGTTAAGTTCTTTTAACGATAACAGACAAACCTTTTATTGGTTAACTGTTATACTTTTATTATTTACTGATTAGACTCTAATAAACATTTTGAGACCCGTTAGAACTTTTTGCAATGTGAATTGCACATTTGGCACCATATAGTTCACAAGGCACTTTTTAGGACCTATATAACTAATGTATAGTGCAAATTTTTTAGTTAAGTTCTTTTAACGATAACAGACAAACCTTTTATTGGTTAACTGTTATACTTTTATTATTTACTTATTAGACTCTAATAAACATTTTGAGACCCGTTAGAACTTTTTGCAATGTGAATTGCACATTTGGCACCATATAGTTCACAAGGCACTTTTTAGGACCTATATAACTAATGTATAGTGCAAATTTTTTAGTTAAGTTCTTTTAACGATAACAGACAAACCTTTTATTGGTTAACTGTTATACTTTTATTATTTACTTATTAGACTCTAATAAACATTTTGAGACCCGTTAGAACTTTTTGCAATGTGAATTGCACATTTGGCACCATATAGTTCACAAGGCACTTTTTAGGACCTATATAACTAATGTATAGTGCAAATTTTTTAGTTAAGTTCTTTTAACGATAACAGACAAACCTTTTATTGGTTAACTGTTATACTTTTATTATTTACTTATTAGACTCTAATAAACATTTTGAGACCCGTTAGAACTTTTTGCAATGTGAATTGCACATTTGGCACCATATAGTTCACAAGGCACTTTTTAGGACCTATATAACTAATGTATAGTGCAAATTTTATAGTTAAGTTCTTTTAACGATAACAGACAAACCTTTTATTGGTTAACTGTTATACTTTTATTATTTACTTATTAGACTCTAATAAACATTTTGAGACCCGTTAGAACTTTTTGCAATGTGAATTAAACATTTGGCACCATATAGTTCACAAGGCACTTTTTAGGACCTATATAACTAATGTATAGTACAAATTTTTTAGTTAAGTTCTTTTAACGATAACAGACAAACCTTTTATTGGTTAACTGTTATACTTTTATTATTTACTTATTAGACTCTAATAAACATTTTGAGACCCGTTAGAACTTTTTGCAATGTGAATTGCACATTTGGCACCATATAGTTCACAAGGCACTTTTTAGGACCTATATAACTAATGTATAGTGCAAATTTTTTAGTTAAGTTCTTTTAACGATAACAGACAAACCTTTTCTTGGTTAACTGTTATACTTTTATTATTTACTTATTAGACTCTAATAAACATTTTGAGACCCGTTAGAACTTTTTGCAATGTGAATTGCACATTTGGCACCATATAGTTCACAAGGCACTTTTTAGGACCTATATAACTAATGTACAGTGCAAATTTTTTAGTTAAGTTCTTTTAACGATAACAGACAAACCTTTTATTGGTTAACTGTTATACTTTTATTATTTACTTATTAGACTCTAATAAACATTTTGAGACCCGTTAGAACTTTTTGCAATGTGAATTGCACATTTGGCACCATATAGTTCACAAGGCACTTTTTAGGACCTATATAACTAATGTATAGTGCAAATTTTTTAGTTAAGTTCTTTTAACGATAACAGACAAACCTTTTATTGGTTAACTGTTATACTTTTATTATTTACTTATTAGACTCTAATAAACATTTTGAGACCCGTTAGAACTTTTTGCAATGTGAATTGCACATTTGGCACCATATAGTTCACAAGGCACTTTTTAGGACCTATATAACTAATGTACAGTGCAAATTTTTTAGTTAAGTTCTTTTAACGATAACAGACAAACCTTTTATTGGTTAACTGTTATACTTTTATTATTTACTTATTAGACTCTAATAAACATTTTGAGACCCGTTAGAACTTTTTGCAATGTGAATTAAACATTTGGCACCATATAGTTCACAAGGCACTTTTTAGGACCTATATAACTAATGTATAGTGCAAATTTTTTAGTTAAGTTCTTTTAACGATAACAGACAAACCTTTTATTGGTTAACTGTTATACTTTTATTATTTACTTATTAGACTCTAATAAACATTTTGAAACCCGTTAGAACTTTTTGCAATGTGAATTGCACATTTGGCACCATATAGTTCACAAGGCACTTTTTAGGACCTATATAACTAATGTATAGTGCAAATTTTTTAGTTAAGTTCTTTTAACGATAACAGACAAACCTTTTATTGGTTAACTGTTATACTTTTATTATTTACTTATTAGACTCTAATAAACATTTTGAGACCCGTTAGAACTTTTTGCAATGTGAATTAAACATTTGGCACCATATAGTTCACAAGGCACTTTTTAGGACCTATATAACTAATGTATAGTACAAATTTTTGAGTTAAGTTCTTTTAACGATAACAGACAAACCTTTTATTGGTTAACTGTTATACTTTTATTATTTACTTATTAGACTCTAATAAACATTTTGAGACCCGTTAGAACTTTTTGCAATGTGAATTGCACATTTGGCACCATATAGTTCACAAGGCACTTTTTAGGACCTATATAACTAATGTATAGTGCAAATTTTTTAGTTAAGTTCTTTTAACGATAACAGACAAACCTTTTATTGGTTAACTGTTATACTTTTATTATTTACTTATTAGACTCTAATAAACATTTTGAGACCCGTTAGAACTTTTTGCAATGTGAATTGCACATTTGGCACCATATAGTTCACAAGGCACTTTTTAGGACCTATATAACTAATGTACAGTGCAAATTTTTTAGTTAAGTTCTTTTAACGATAACAGACAAACCTTTTATTGGTTAACTGTTATACTTTTATTATTTACTTTTTAGACTCTAATAAACATTTTGAGACCCGTTAGAACTTTTTGCAATGTGAATTAAACATTTGGCACCATATAGTTCACAAGGCACTTTTTAGGACCTATATAACTAATGTATAGTGCAAATTTTTTAGTTAAGTTCTTTTAACGATAACAGACAAACCTTTTATTGGTTAACTGTTATACTTTTATTATTTACTTATTAGACTCTAATAAACATTTTGAGACCCGTTAGAACTTTTTGCAATGTGAATTGCACATTTGGCACCATATAGTTCACAAGGCACTTTTTAGGACCTATATAACTAATGTATAGTGCAAATTTTTTAGTTAAGTTCTTTTAACGATAACAGACAAACCTTTTATTGGTTAACTGTTATACTTTTATTATTTACTTATTAGACTCTAATAAACATTTTGAGACCCGTTAGAACTTTTTGCAATGTGAATTGCACATTTGGCACCATATAGTTCACAAGGCACTTTTTAGGACCTATATAACTAATGTATAGTGCAAATTTTTTAGTTAAGTTCTTTTAACGATAACAGACAAACCTTTTATTGGTTAACTGTTATACTTTTATTATTTACTTATTAGACTCTAATAAACATTTTGAGACCCGTTAGAACTTTTTGCAATGTGAATTAAACATTTGGCACCATATAGTTCACAAGGCACTTTTTAGGACCTATATAACTAATGTATAGTACAAATTTTTTAGTTAAGTTCTTTTAACGATAACAGACAAACCTTTTATTGGTTAACTGTTATACTTTTATTATTTACTTATTAGACTCTAATAAACATTTTGAGACCCGTTAGAACTTTTTGCAATGTGAATTGCACATTTGGCACCATATAGTTCACAAGGCACTTTTTAGGACCTATATAACTAATGTATAGTGCAAATTTTTTAGTTAAGTTCTTTTAACGATAACAGACAAACCTTTTATTGGTTAACTGTTATACTTTTATTATTTACTTATTAGACTCTAATAAACATTTTGAGACCCGTTAGAACTTTTTGCAATGTGAATTGCACATTTGGCACCATATAGTTCACAAGGCACTTTTTAGGACCTATATAACTAATGTATAGTGCAAATTTTTTAGTTAAATTCTTTTAACGATAACAGACAAACCTTTTATTGGTTAACTGTTATACTTTTATTATTTACTTATTAGACTCTAATAAACATTTTGAGACCCGTTAGAACTTTTTGCAATGT
Organism: Clavelina lepadiformis; assembly: GCF_947623445.1. Taxonomy (NCBI): domain Eukaryota; kingdom Metazoa; phylum Chordata; class Ascidiacea; order Aplousobranchia; family Clavelinidae; genus Clavelina; species Clavelina lepadiformis. The sequence goes on from NC_135241.1 coordinate 11,077,616, forward strand.
GAATTGCACATTTGGCACCATATAGTTCACAAGGCACTTTTTAGGACCTATATAACTAATGTATAGTGCAAATTTTTTAGTTAAGTTCTTTTAACGATAACAGACAAACCTTTTATTGGTTAACTGTTATACTTTTATTATTTACTTATTAGACTCTAATAAACATTTTGAGACCCGTTAGAACTTTTTGCAATGTGAATTGCACATTTGGCACCATATAGTTCACAAGGCACTTTTTAGGACCTATATAACTAATGTATAGTGCAAATTTTTTAGTTAAGTTCTTTTAACGATAACAGACAAACCTTTTATTGGTTAACTGTTATACTTTTATTATTTACTTATTAGACTCTAATAAACATTTTGAGACCCGTTAGAACTTTTTGCAATGTGAATTGCACATTTGGCACCATATAGTTCACAAGGCACTTTTTAGGACCTATATAACTAATGTATAGTGCAAATTTTTTAGTTAAATTCTTTTAACGATAACAGACAAACCTTTTATTGGTTAACTGTTATACTTTTATTATTTACTTATTAGACTCTAATAAACATTTTGAGACCCGTTAGAACTTTTTGCAATGTGAATTAAACATTTGGCACCATATAGTTCACAAGGCACTTTTTAGGACCTATATAACTAATGTATAGTACAAATTTTTTAGTTAAGTTCTTTTAACGATAACAGACAAACCTTTTATTGGTTAACTGTTATACTTTTATTATTTACTTATTAGACTCTAATAAACATTTTGAGACCCGTTAGAACTTTTTGCAATGTGAATTGCACATTTGGCACCATATAGTTCACAAGGCACTTTTTAGGACCTATATAACTAATGTATAGTGCAAATTTTTTAGTTAAATTCTTTTAACGATAACAGACAAACCTTTTATTGGTTAACTGTTATACTTTTATTATTTACTTATTAGACTCTAATAAACATTTTGAGACCCGTTAGAACTTTTTGCAATGTGAATTGCACATTTGGCACCATATAGTTCACAAGGCACTTTTTAGGACCTATATAACTAATGTATAGTGCAAATTTTTTAGTTAAGTTCTTTTAACGATAACAGACAAACCTTTTATTGGTTAACTGTTATACTTTTATTATTTACTTATTAGACTCTAATAAACATTTTGAGACCCGTTAGAACTTTTTGCAATGTGAATTGCACATTTGGCACCATATAGTTCACAAGGCACTTTTTAGGACCTATATAACTAATGTATAGTGCAAATTTTTTAGTTAAGTTCTTTTAACGATAACAGACAAACCTTTTATTGGTTAACTGTTATACTTTTATTATTTACTTATTAGACTCTAATAAAAATTTTGAGACCCGTTAGAACTTTTTGCAATGTGAATTGCACATTTGGCACCATATAGTTCACAAGGCACTTTTTAGGACCTATATAACTAATGTATAGTGCAAATTTTTTAGTTAAGTTCTTTTAACGATAACAGACAAACCTTTTATTGGTTAACTGTTATACTTTTATTATTTACTTATTAGACTCTAATAAACATTTTGAGACCCGTTAGAACTTTTTGCAATGTGAATTGCACATTTGGCACCATATAGTTCACAAGGCACTTTTTAGGACCTATATAACTAATGTATAGTGCAAATTTTTTAGTTAAATTCTTTTAACGATAACAGACAAACCTTTTATTGGTTAACTGTTATACTTTTATTATTTACTTATTAGACTCTAATAAACATTTTGAGACCCGTTAGAACTTTTTGCAATGTGAATTGCACATTTGGCACCATATAGTTCACAAGGCACTTTTTAGGACCTATATAACTAATGTATAGTGCAAATTTTTTAGTTAAGTTCTTTTAACGATAACAGACAAACCTTTTATTGGTTAACTGTTATACTTTTATTATTTACTTATTAGACTCTAATAAACATTTTGAGACCCGTTAGAACTTTTTGCAATGTGAATTGCACATTTGGCACCATATAGTTCACAAGGCACTTTTTAGGACCTATATAACTAATGTATAGTACAAATTTTTTAGTTAAGTTCTTTTAACGATAACAGACAAACCTTTTATTGGTTAACTGTTATACTTTTATTATTTACTTATTAGACTCTAATAAACATTTTGAGACCCGTTAGAACTTTTTGCAATGTGAATTGCACATTTGGCACCATATAGTTCACAAGGCACTTTTTAGGACCTATACAACTAATGTATAGTGCAAATTTTTTAGTTAAGTTCTTTTAACGATAACAGACAAACCTTTTATTGGTTAACTGTTATACTTTTATTATTTACTTATTAGACTCTAATAAACATTTTGAGACCCGTTAGAACTTTTTGCAATGTGAATTGCACATTTGGCACCATATAGTTCACAAGGCACTTTTTAGGACCTATATAACTAATGTATAGTGCAAATTTTTTAGTTAAATTCTTTTAACGATAACAGACAAACCTTTTATTGGTTAACTGTTATACTTTTATTATTTACTTATTAGACTCTAATAAACATTTTGAGACCCGTTAGAACTTTTTGCAATGTGAATTAAACATTTGGCACCATATAGTTCACAAGGCACTTTTTAGGACCTATATAACTAATGTATAGTACAAATTTTTTAGTTAAGTTCTTTTAACGATAACAGACAAACCTTTTATTGGTTAACTGTTATACTTTTATTATTTACTTATTAGACTCTAATAAACATTTTGAGACCCGTTAGAACTTTTTGCAATGTGAATTGCACATTTGGCACCATATAGTTCACAAGGCACTTTTTAGGACCTATACAACTAATGTATAGTGCAAATTTTTTAGTTAAATTCTTTTAACGATAACAGACAAACCTTTTATTGGTTAACTGTTATACTTTTATTATTTACTTATTAGACTCTAATAAACATTTTGAGACCCGTTAGAACTTTTTGCAATGTGAATTGCACATTTGGCACCATATAGTTCACAAGGCACTTTTTAGGACCTATATAACTAATGTATAGTGCAAATTTTTTAGTTAAATTCTTTTAACGATAACAGACAAACCTTTTATTGGTTAACTGTTATACTTTTATTATTTACTTATTAGACTCTAATAAACATTTTGAGACCCGTTAGAACTTTTTGCAATGTGAATTGCACATTTGGCACCATATAGTTCACAAGGCACTTTTTAGGACCTATATAACTAATGTATAGTGCAAATTTTTTAGTTAAGTTCTTTTAACGATAACAGACAAACCTTTTATTGGTTAACTGTTATACTTTTATTATTTACTTATTAGACTCTAATAAACATTTTGAGACCCGTTAGAACTTTTTGCAATGTGAATTAAACATTTGGCACCATATAGTTCACAAGGCACTTTTTAGGACCTATATAACTAATGTATAGTACAAATTTTTTAGTTAAGTTCTTTTAACGATAACAGACAAACCTTTTATTGGTTAACTGTTATACTTTTATTATTTACTTATTAGACTCTAATAAACATTTTGAGACCCGTTAGAACTTTTTGCAATGTGAATTGCACATTTGGCACCATATAGTTCACAAGGCACTTTTTAGGACCTATACAACTAATGTATAGTGCAAATTTTTTAGTTAAGTTCTTTTAACGATAACAGACAAACCTTTTATTGGTTAACTGTTATACTTTTATTATTTACTTATTAGACTCTAATAAACATTTTGAGACCCGTTAGAACTTTTTGCAATGTGAATTGCACATTTGGCACCATATAGTTCACAAGGCACTTTTTAGGACCTATATAACTAATGTATAGTGCAAATTTTTTAGTTAAATTCTTTTAACGATAACAGACAAACCTTTTATTGGTTAACTGTTATACTTTTATTATTTACTTATTAGACTCTAATAAACATTTTGAGACCCGTTAGAACTTTTTGCAATGTGAATTAAACATTTGGCACCATATAGTTCACAAGGCACTTTTTAGGACCTATATAACTAATGTATAGTACAAATTTTTTAGTTAAGTTCTTTTAACGATAACAGACAAACCTTTTATTGGTTAACTGTTATACTTTTATTATTTACTTATTAGACTCTAATAAACATTTTGAGACCCGTTAGAACTTTTTGCAATGTGAATTGCACATTTGGCACCATATAGTTCACAAGGCACTTTTTAGGACCTATATAACTAATGTATAGTGCAAATTTTTTAGTTAAATTCTTTTAACGATAACAGACAAACCTTTTATTGGTTAACTGTTATACTTTTATTATTTACTTATTAGACTCTAATAAACATTTTGAGACCCGTTAGAACTTTTTGCAATGTGAATTGCACATTTGGCACCATATAGTTCACAAGGCACTTTTTAGGACCTATATAACTAATGTATAGTGCAAATTTTTTAGTTAAGTTCTTTTAACGATAACAGACAAACCTTTTATTGGTTAACTGTTATACTTTTATTATTTACTTATTAGACTCTAATAAACATTTTGAGACCCGTTAGAACTTTTTGCAATGTGAATTGCACATTTGGCACCATATAGTTCACAAGGCACTTTTTAGGACCTATATAACTAATGTATAGTGCAAATTTTTTAGTTAAGTTCTTTTAACGATAACAGACAAACCTTTTATTGGTTAACTGTTATACTTTTATTATTTACTTATTAGACTCTAATAAACATTTTGAGACCCGTTAGAACTTTTTGCAATGTGAATTAAACATTTGGCACCATATAGTTCACAAGGCACTTTTTAGGACCTATATAACTAATGTATAGTACAAATTTTTTAGTTAAGTTCTTTTAACGATAACAGACAAACCTTTTATTGGTTAACTGTTATACTTTTATTATTTACTTATTAGACTCTAATAAACATTTTGAGACCCGTTAGAACTTTTTGCAATGTGAATTGCACATTTGGCACCATATAGTTCACAAGGCACTTTTTAGGACCTATATAACTAATGTATAGTGCAAATTTTTTAGTTAAGTTCTTTTAACGATAACAGACAAACCTTTTATTGGTTAACTGTTATACTTTTATTATTTACTTATTAGACTCTAATAAACATTTTGAGACCCGTTAGAACTTTTTGCAATGTGAATTGCACATTTGGCACCATATAGTTCACAAGGCACTTTTTAGGACCTATATAACTAATGTATAGTGCAAATTTTTTAGTTAAATTCTTTTAACGATAACAGACAAACCTTTTATTGGTTAACTGTTATACTTTTATTATTTACTTATTAGACTCTAATAAACATTTTGAGACCCGTTAGAACTTTTTGCAATGTGAATTGCACATTTGGCACCATATAGTTCACAAGGCACTTTTTAGGACCTATATAACTAATGTATAGTGCAAATTTTTTAGTTAAGTTCTTTTAACGATAACAGACAAACCTTTTATTGGTTAACTGTTATACTTTTATTATTTACTTATTAGACTCTAATAAACATTTTGAGACTCGTTAGAACTTTTTGCAATGTGATTTAAACATTTGGCACCATATAGTTCACAAGGCACTTTTTAGGACCTATATAACTAATGTATAGTACAAATTTTTTAGTTAAGTTCTTTTAACGATAACAGACAAACCTTTTATTGGTTAACTGTTATACTTTTATTATTTACTTATTAGACTCTAATAAACATTTTGAGACCCGTTAGAACTTTTTGCAATGTGAATTGCACATTTGGCACCATATAGTTCACAAGGCACTTTTTAGGACCTATACAACTAATGTATAATGCAAATTTTTTAGTTAAGTTCTTTTAACGATAACAGACAAACCTTTTCTTGGTTAACTGTTATACTTTTATTATTTACTTATTAGACTCTAATAAACATTTTGAGACCCGTTAGAACTTTTTGCAATGTGAATTGCACATTTGGCACCATATAGTTCACAAGGCACTTTTTAGGACCTATATAACTAATGTATAGTGCAAATTTTTTAGTTAAATTCTTTTAACGATAACAGACAAACCTTTTATTGGTTAACTGTTATACTTTTATTATTTACTTATTAGACTCTAATAAACATTTTGAGACCCGTTAGAACTTTTTGCAATGTGAATTGCACATTTGGCACCATATAGTTCACAAGGCACTTTTTAGGACCTATATAACTAATGTATAGTGCAAATTTTTTAGTTAAGTTCTTTTAACGATAACAGACAAACCTTTTATTGGTTAACTGTTATACTTTTATTATTTACTTATTAGACTCTAATAAACATTTTGAGACCCGTTAGAACTTTTTGCAATGTGAATTGCACATTTGGCACCATATAGTTCACAAGGCACTTTTTAGGACCTATATAACTAATGTATAGTGCAAATTTTTTAGTTAAATTCTTTTAACGATAACAGACAAACCTTTTATTGGTTAACTGTTATACTTTTATTATTTACTTATTAGACTCTAATAAACATTTTGAGACCCGTTAGAACTTTTTGCAATGTGAATTGCACATTTGGCACCATATAGTTCACAAGGCACTTTTTAGGACCTATATAACTAATGTATAGTGCAAATTTTTTAGTTAAGTTCTTTTAACGATAACAGACAAACCTTTTATTGGTTAACTGTTATACTTTTATTATTTACTTATTAGACTCTAATAAACATTTTGAGACCCGTTAGAACTTTTTGCAATGTGAATTAAACATTTGGCACCATATAGTTCACAAGGCACTTTTTAGGACCTATATAACTAATGTATAGTACAAATTTTTTAGTTAAGTTCTTTTAACGATAACAGACAAACCTTTTATTGGTTAACTGTTATACTTTTATTATTTACTTATTAGACTCTAATAAACATTTTGAGACCCGTTAGAACTTTTTGCAATGTGAATTGCACATTTGGCACCATATAGTTCACAAGGCACTTTTTAGGACCTATATAACTAATGTATAGTGCAAATTTTTTAGTTAAGTTCTTTTAACGATAACAGACAAACCTTTTATTGGTTAACTGTTATACTTTTATTATTTACTTATTAGACTCTAATAAACATTTTGAGACCCGTTAGAACTTTTTGCAATGTGAATTGCACATTTGGCACCATATAGTTCACAAGGCACTTTTTAGGACCTATATAACTAATGTATAGTGCAAATTTTTTAGTTAAATTCTTTTAACGATAACAGACAAACCTTTTATTGGTTAACTGTTATACTTTTATTATTTACTTATTAGACTCTAATAAACATTTTGAGACCCGTTAGAACTTTTTGCAATGTGAATTGCACATTTGGCACCATATAGTTCACAAGGCACTTTTTAGGACCTATATAACTAATGTATAGTGCAAATTTTTTAGTTAAATTCTTTTAACGATAACAGACAAACCTTTTATTGGTTAACTGTTATACTTTTATTATTTACTTATTAGACTCTAATAAACATTTTGAGACCCGTTAGAACTTTTTGCAATGTGAATTGCACATTTGGCACCATATAGTTCACAAGGCACTTTTTAGGACCTATATAACTAATGTATAGTGCAAATTTTTTAGTTAAGTTCTTTTAACGATAACAGACAAACCTTTTATTGGTTAACTGTTATACTTTTATTATTTACTTATTAGACTCTAATAAACATTTTGAGACCCGTTAGAACTTTTTGCAATGTGAATTAAACATTTGGCACCATATAGTTCACAAGGCACTTTTTAGGACCTATATAACTAATGTATAGTACAAATTTTTTAGTTAAGTTCTTTTAACGATAACAGACAAACCTTTTATTGGTTAACTGTTATACTTTTATTATTTACTTATTAGACTCTAATAAACATTTTGAGACCCGTTAGAACTTTTTGCAATGTGAATTGCACATTTGGCACCATATAGTTCACAAGGCACTTTTTAGGACCTATATAACTAATGTATAGTGCAAATTTTTTAGTTAAGTTCTTTTAACGATAACAGACAAACCTTTTATTGGTTAACTGTTATACTTTTTTATTATTTACTTATTAGACTCTAATAAACATTTTGAGACCCGTTAGAACTTTTTGCAATGTGAATTGCACATTTGGCACCATATAGTTCACAAGGCACTTTTTAGGACCTATATAACTAATGTATAGTGCAAATTTTTTAGTTAAATTCTTTTAACGATAACAGACAAACCTTTTATTGGTTAACTGTTATACTTTTATTATTTACTTATTAGACTCTAATAAACATTTTGAGACCCGTTAGAACTTTTTGCAATGTGAATTGCACATTTGGCACCATATAGTTCACAAGGCACTTTTTAGGACCTATACAACTAATGTATAGTGCAAATTTTTTAGTTAAGTTCTTTTAACGATAACAGACAAACCTTTTATTGGTTAACTGTTATACTTTTATTATTTACTTATTAGACTCTAATAAACATTTTGAGACCCGTTAGAACTTTTTGCAATGTGAATTGCACATTTGGCACCATATAGTTCACAAGGCACTTTTTAGGACCTATATAACTAATGTATAGTGCAAATTTTTTAGTTAAATTCTTTTAACGATAACAGACAAACCTTTTATTGGTTAACTGTTATACTTTTATTATTTACTTATTAGACTCTAATAAACATTTTGAGACCCGTTAGAACTTTTTGCAATGTGAATTGCACATTTGGCACCATATAGTTCACAAGGCCCTTTTTAGGACCTATATAACTAATGTATAGTGCAAATTTTTTAGTTAAGTTCTTTTAACGATAACAGACAAACCTTTTATTGGTTAACTGTTATACTTTTATTATTTACTTATTAGACTCTAATAAACATTTTGAGACCCGTTAGAACTTTTTGCAATGTGAATTGCACATTTGGCACCATATAGTTCACAAGGCACTTTTTAGGACCTATATAACTAATGTATAGTGCAAATTTTTTAGTTAAATTCTTTTAACGATAACAGACAAACCTTTTATTGGTTAACTGTTATACTTTTATTATTTACTTATTAGACTCTAATAAACATTTTGAGACCCGTTAGAACTTTTTGCAATGTGAATTGCACATTTGGCACCATATAGTTCACAAGGCACTTTTTAGGACCTATATAACTAATGTATAGTGCAAATTTTTTAGTTAAGTTCTTTTAACGATAACAGACAAACCTTTTATTGGTTAACTGTTATACTTTTATTATTTACTTATTAGACTCTAATAAACATTTTGAGACCCGTTAGAACTTTTTGCAATGTGAATTAAACATTTGGCACCATATAGTTCACAAGGCACTTTTTAGGACCTATATAACTAATGTATAGTACAAATTTTTTAGTTAAGTTCTTTTAACGATAACAGACAAACCTTTTATTGGTTAACTGTTATACTTTTATTATTTACTTATTAGACTCTAATAAACATTTTGAGACCCGTTAGAACTTTTTGCAATGTGAATTGCACATTTGGCACCATATAGTTCACAAGGCACTTTTTAGGACCTATATAACTAATGTATAGTGCAAATTTTTTAGTTAAGTTCTTTTAACGATAACAGACAAACCTTTTATTGGTTAACTGTTATACTTTTATTATTTACTTATTAGACTCTAATAAACATTTTGAGACCCGTTAGAACTTTTTGCAATGTGAATTGCACATTTGGCACCATATAGTTCACAAGGCACTTTTTAGGACCTATATAACTAATGTATAGTGCAAATTTTTTAGTTAAATTCTTTTAACGATAACAGACAAACCTTTTATTGGTTAACTGTTATACTTTTATTATTTACTTATTAGACTCTAATAAACATTTTGAGACCCGTTAGAACTTTTTGCAATGTGAATTGCACATTTGGCACCATATAGTTCACAAGGCACTTTTTAGGACCTATATAACTAATGTATAGTGCAAATTTTTTAGTTAAGTTCTTTTAACGATAACAGACAAACCTTTTATTGGTTAACTGTTATACTTTTATTATTTACTTATTAGACTCTAATAAACATTTTGAGACCCGTTAGAACTTTTTGCAATGTGAATTAAACATTTGGCACCATATAGTTCACAAGGCACTTTTTAGGACCTATATAACTAATGTATAGTACAAATTTTTTAGTTAAGTTCTTTTAACGATAACAGACAAACCTTTTATTGGTTAACTGTTATACTTTTATTATTTACTTATTAGACTCTAATAAACATTTTGAGACCCGTTAGAACTTTTTGCAATGTGAATTGCACATTTGGCACCATATAGTTCACAAGGCACTTTTTAGGACCTATACAACTAATGTATAGTGCAAATTTTTTAGTTAAGTTCTTTTAACGATAACAGACAAACCTTTTATTGGTTAACTGTTATACTTTTATTATTTACTTATTAGACTCTAATAAACATTTTGAGACCCGTTAGAACTTTTTGCAATGTGAATTGCACATTTGGCACCATATAGTTCACAAGGCACTTTTTAGGACCTATATAACTAATGTATAGTGCAAATTTTTTAGTTAAATTCTTTTAACGATAACAGACAAACCTTTTATTGGTTAACTGTTATACTTTTATTATTTACTTATTAGACTCTAATAAACATTTTGAGACCCGTTAGAACTTTTTGCAATGTGAATTGCACATTTGGCACCATATAGTTCACAAGGCACTTTTTAGGACCTATATAACTAATGTATAGTGCAAATTTTTTAGTTAAGTTCTTTTAACGATAACAGACAAACCTTTTATTGGTTAACTGTTATACTTTTATTATTTACTTATTAGACTCTAATAAACATTTTGAGACCCGTTAGAACTTTTTGCAATGTGAATTGCACATTTGGCACCATATAGTTCACAAGGCACTTTTTAGGACCTATATAACTAATGTATAGTACAATTTTTTTAGTTAAGTTCTTTTAACGATAACAGACAAACCTTTTATTGGTTAACTGTTATACTTTTATTATTTACTTATTAGACTCTAATAAACATTTTGAGACCCGTTAGAACTTTTTGCAATGTGAATTGCACATTTGGCACCATATAGTTCACAAGGCACTTTTTAGGACCTATATAACTAATGTATAGTGCAAATTTTTTAGTTAAGTTCTTTTAACGATAACAGACAAACCTTTTATTGGTTAACTGTTATACTTTTATTATTTACTTATTAGACTCTAATAAACATTTTGAGACCCGTTAGAACTTTTTGCAATGTGAATTGCACATTTGGCACCATATAGTTCACAAGGCACTTTTTAGGACCTATATAACTAATGTATAGTGCAAATTTTTTAGTTAAGTTCTTTTAACGATAACAGACAAACCTTTTATTGGTTAACTGTTATACTTTTATTATTTACTTATTAGACTCTAATAAACATTTTGAGACCCGTTAGAACTTTTTGCAATGTGAATTGCACATTTGGCACCATATAGTTCACAAGGCACTTTTTAGGACCTATATAACTAATGTATAGTGCAAATTTTTTAGTTAAGTTCTTTTAACGATAACAGACAAACCTTTTATTGGTTAACTGTTATACTTTTATTATTTACTGATTAGACTCTAATAAACATTTTGAGACCCGTTAGAACTTTTTGCAATGTGAATTGCACATTTGGCACCATATAGTTCACAAGGCACTTTTTAGGACCTATATAACTAATGTATAGTGCAAATTTTTTAGTTAAGTTCTTTTAACGATAACAGACAAACCTTTTATTGGTTAACTGTTATACTTTTATTATTTACTTATTAGACTCTAATAAACATTTTGAGACCCGTTAGAACTTTTTGCAATGTGAATTGCACATTTGGCACCATATAGTTCACAAGACACTTTTTAGGACCTATATAACTAATGTATAGTGCAAATTTTATAGTTAAGTTCTTTTAACGATAACAGACAAACCTTTTATTGGTTAACTGTTATACTTTTATTATTTACTTATTAGACTCTAATAAACATTTTGAGACCCGTTAGAACTTTTTGCAATGTGAATTAAACATTTGGCACCATATAGTTCACAAGGCACTTTTTAGGACCTATATAACTAATGTGTAGTACAAATTTTTTAGTTAAGTTCTTTTAACGATAACAGACAAACCTTTTATTGGTTAACTGTTATACTTTTATTATTTACTTATTAGACTCTAATAAACATTTTGAGACCCGTTAGAACTTTTTGCAATGTGAATTGCACATTTGGCACCATATAGTTCACAAGGCACTTTTTAGGACCTATACAACTAATGTATAGTGCAAATTTTTTAGTTAAGTTCTTTTAACGATAACAGACAAACCTTTTATTGGTTAACTGTTATACTTTTATTATTTACTTATTAGACTCTAATAAACATTTTGAGACCCGTTAGAACTTTTTGCAATGTGAATTGCACATTTGGCACCATATAGTTCACAAGGCACTTTTTAGGACCTATACAACTAATGTATAGTGCAAATTTTTTAGTTAAGTTCTTTTAACGATAACAGACAAACCTTTTATTGGTTAACTGTTATACTTTTATTATTTACTTATTAGACTCTAATAAACATTTTGAGACCCGTTAGAACTTTTTGCAATGTGAATTGCACATTTGGCACCATATAGTTCACAAGGCACTTTTTAGGACCTATATAACTAATGTATAGTGCAAATTTTTTAGTTAAGTTCTTTTAACGATAACAGACAAACCTTTTATTGGTTAACTGTTATACTTTTATTATTTACTTATTAGACTCTAATAAACATTTTGAGACCCGTTAGAACTTTTTGCAATGTGAATTGCACATTTGGCACCATATAGTTCACAAGGCACTTTTTAGGACCTATATAACTAATGTATAGTGCAAATTTTTTAGTTAAATTCTTTTAACGATAACAGACAAACCTTTTATTGGTTAACTGTTATACTTTTATTATTTACTTATTAGACTCTAATAAACATTTTGAGACCCGTTAGAACTTTTTGCAATGTGAATTGCACATTTGGCACCATATAGTTCACAAGGCACTTTTTAGGACCTATATAACTAATGTATAGTGCAAATTTTTTAGTTAAGTTCTTTTAACGATAACAGACAAACCTTTTATTGGTTAACTGTTATACTTTTATTATTTACTTATTAGACTCTAATAAACATTTTGAGACCCGTTAGAACTTTTTGCAATGTGAATTAAACATTTGGCACCATATAGTTCACAAGGCACTTTTTAGGACCTATATAACTAATGTATAGTGCAAATTTTTTAGTTAAGTTCTTTTAACGATAACAGACAAACCTTTTATTGGTTAACTGTTATACTTTTATTATTTACTTATTAGACTCTAATAAACATTTTGAGACCCGTTAGAACTTTTTGCAATGTGAATTGCACATTTGGCACCATATAGTTCACAAGGCACTTTTTAGGACCTATATAACTAATGTATAGTGCAAATTTTTTAGTTAAATTCTTTTAACGATAATAGACAAACCTTTTATTGGTTAACTGTTATACTTTTATTATTTACTTATTAGACTCTAATAAACATTTTGAGACCCGTTAGAACTTTTTGCAATGTGAATTGCACATTTGGCACCATATAGTTCACAAGGCACTTTTTAGGACCTATATAACTAATGTATAGTGCAAATTTTTTAGTTAAATTCTTTTAACGATAACAGACAAACCTTTTATTGGTTAACTGTTATACTTTTATTATTTACTTATTAGACTCTAATAAACATTTTGAGACCCGTTAGAACTTTTTGCAATGTGAATTGCACATTTGGCACCATATAGTTCACAAGGCACTTTTTAGGACCTATATAACTAATGTATAGTGCAAATTTTTTAGTTAAGTTCTTTTAACGATAACAGACAAACCTTTTATTGGTTAACTGTTATACTTTTATTATTTACTTATTAGACTCTAATAAACATTTTGAGACCCGTTAGAACTTTTTGCAATGTGAATTAAACATTTGGCACCATATAGTTCACAAGGCACTTTTTAGGACCTATATAACTAATGTATAGTACAAATTTTTTAGTTAAGTTCTTTTAACGATAACAGACAAACCTTTTATTGGTTAACTGTTATACTTTTATTATTTACTTATTAGACTCTAATAAACATTTTGAGACCCGTTAGAACTTTTTGCAATGTGAATTGCACATTTGGCACCATATAGTTCACAAGGCACTTTTTAGGACCTATATAACTAATGTATAGTGCAAATTTTTTAGTTAAGTTCTTTTAACGATAACAGACAAACCTTTTATTGGTTAACTGTTATACTTTTTTATTATTTACTTATTAGACTCTAATAAACATTTTGAGACCCGTTAGAACTTTTTGCAATGTGAATTGCACATTTGGCACCATATAGTTCACAAGGCACTTTTTAGGACCTATATAACTAATGTATAGTGCAAATTTTTTAGTTAAATTCTTTTAACGATAACAGACAAACCTTTTATTGGTTAACTGTTATACTTTTATTATTTACTTATTAGACTCTAATAAACATTTTGAGACCCGTTAGAACTTTTTGCAATGTGAATTGCACATTTGGCACCATATAGTTCACAAGGCACTTTTTAGGACCTATACAACTAATGTATAGTGCAAATTTTTTAGTTAAGTTCTTTTAACGATAACAGACAAACCTTTTATTGGTTAACTGTTATACTTTTATTATTTACTTATTAGACTCTAATAAACATTTTGAGACCCGTTAGAACTTTTTGCAATGTGAATTGCACATTTGGCACCATATAGTTCACAAGGCACTTTTTAGGACCTATATAACTAATGTATAGTGCAAATTTTTTAGTTAAATTCTTTTAACGATAACAGACAAACCTTTTATTGGTTAACTGTTATACTTTTATTATTTACTTATTAGACTCTAATAAACATTTTGAGACCCGTTAGAACTTTTTGCAATGTGAATTGCACATTTGGCACCATATAGTTCACAAGGCACTTTTTAGGACCTATATAACTAATGTATAGTGCAAATTTTTTAGTTAAGTTCTTTTAACGATAACAGACAAACCTTTTATTGGTTAACTGTTATACTTTTATTATTTACTTATTAGACTCTAATAAACATTTTGAGACCCGTTAGAACTTTTTGCAATGTGAATTGCACATTTGGCACCATATAGTTCACAAGGCACTTTTTAGGACCTATATAACTAATGTATAGTGCAAATTTTTTAGTTAAATTCTTTTAACGATAACAGACAAACCTTTTATTGGTTAACTGTTATACTTTTATTATTTACTTATTAGACTCTAATAAACATTTTGAGACCCGTTAGAACTTTTTGCAATGTGAATTGCACATTTGGCACCATATAGTTCACAAGGCACTTTTTAGGACCTATATAACTAATGTATAGTGCAAATTTTTTAGTTAAGTTCTTTTAACGATAACAGACAAACCTTTTATTGGTTAACTGTTATACTTTTATTATTTACTTATTAGACTCTAATAAACATTTTGAGACCCGTTAGAACTTTTTGCAATGTGAATTAAACATTTGGCACCATATAGTTCACAAGGCACTTTTTAGGACCTATATAACTAATGTATAGTACAAATTTTTTAGTTAAGTTCTTTTAACGATAACAGACAAACCTTTTATTGGTTAACTGTTATACTTTTATTATTTACTTATTAGACTCTAATAAACATTTTGAGACCCGTTAGAACTTTTTGCAATGTGAATTGCACATTTGGCACCATATAGTTCACAAGGCACTTTTTAGGACCTATATAACTAATGTATAGTGCAAATTTTTTAGTTAAGTTCTTTTAACGATAACAGACAAACCTTTTATTGGTTAACTGTTATACTTTTATTATTTACTTATTAGACTCTAATAAACATTTTGAGACCCGTTAGAACTTTTTGCAATGTGAATTGCACATTTGGCACCATATAGTTCACAAGGCACTTTTTAGGACCTATATAACTAATGTATAGTGCAAATTTTTTAGTTAAATTCTTTTAACGATAACAGACAAACCTTTTATTGGTTAACTGTTATACTTTTATTATTTACTTATTAGACTCTAATAAACATTTTGAGACCCGTTAGAACTTTTTGCAATGTGAATTGCACATTTGGCACCATATAGTTCACAAGGCACTTTTTAGGACCTATATAACTAATGTATAGTGCAAATTTTTTAGTTAAGTTCTTTTAACGATAACAGACAAACCTTTTATTGGTTAACTGTTATACTTTTATTATTTACTTATTAGACTCTAATAAACATTTTGAGACCCGTTAGAACTTTTTGCAATGTGAATTAAACATTTGGCACCATATAGTTCACAAGGCACTTTTTAGGACCTATATAACTAATGTATAGTACAAATTTTTTAGTTAAGTTCTTTTAACGATAACAGACAAACCTTTTATTGGTTAACTGTTATACTTTTATTATTTACTTATTAGACTCTAATAAACATTTTGAGACCCGTTAGAACTTTTTGCAATGTGAATTGCACATTTGGCACCATATAGTTCACAAGGCACTTTTTAGGACCTATACAACTAATGTATAGTGCAAATTTTTTAGTTAAGTTCTTTTAACGATAACAGACAAACCTTTTATTGGTTAACTGTTATACTTTTATTATTTACTTATTAGACTCTAATAAACATTTTGAGACCCGTTAGAACTTTTTGCAATGTGAATTGCACATTTGGCACCATATAGTTCACAAGGCACTTTTTAGGACCTATATAACTAATGTATAGTGCAAATTTTTTAGTTAAGTTCTTTTAACGATAACAGACAAACCTTTTATTGGTTAACTGTTATACTTTTATTATTTACTTATTAGACTCTAATAAACATTTTGAGACCCGTTAGAACTTTTTGCAATGTGAATTGCACATTTGGCACCATATAGTTCACAAGGCACTTTTTAGGACCTATATAACTAATGTATAGTGCAAATTTTTTAGTTAAATTCTTTTAACGATAACAGACAAACCTTTTATTGGTTAACTGTTATACTTTTATTATTTACTTATTAGACTCTAATAAACATTTTGAGACCCGTTAGAACTTTTTGCAATGTGAATTGCACATTTGGCACCATATAGTTCACAAGGCACTTTTTAGGACCTATATAACTAATGTATAGTGCAAATTTTTTAGTTAAGTTCTTTTAACGATAACAGACAAACCTTTTATTGGTTAACTGTTATACTTTTATTATTTACTTATTAGACTCTAATAAACATTTTGAGACCCGTTAGAACTTTTTGCAATGTGAATTAAACATTTGGCACCATATAGTTCACAAGGCACTTTTTAGGACCTATATAACTAATGTATAGTGCAAATTTTTTAGTTAAGTTCTTTTAACGATAACAGACAAACCTTTTATTGGTTAACTGTTATACTTTTATTATTTACTTATTAGACTCTAATAAACATTTTGAGACCCGTTAGAACTTTTTGCAATGTGAATTGCACATTTGGCACCATATAGTTCACAAGGCACTTTTTAGGACCTATATAACTAATGTATAGTGCAAATTTTTTAGTTAAATTCTTTTAACGATAATAGACAAACCTTTTATTGGTTAACTGTTATACTTTTATTATTTACTTATTAGACTCTAATAAACATTTTGAGACCCGTTAGAACTTTTTGCAATGTGAATTGCACATTTGGCACCATATAGTTCACAAGGCACTTTTTAGGACCTATATAACTAATGTATAGTGCAAATTTTTTAGTTAAATTCTTTTAACGATAACAGACAAACCTTTTATTGGTTAACTGTTATACTTTTATTATTTACTTATTAGACTCTAATAAACATTTTGAGACCCGTTAGAACTTTTTGCAATGTGAATTGCACATTTGGCACCATATAGTTCACAAGGCACTTTTTAGGACCTATATAACTAATGTATAGTGCAAATTTTTTAGTTAAGTTCTTTTAACGATAACAGACAAACCTTTTATTGGTTAACTGTTATACTTTTATTATTTACTTATTAGACTCTAATAAACATTTTGAGACCCGTTAGAACTTTTTGCAATGTGAATTAAACATTTGGCACCATATAGTTCACAAGGCACTTTTTAGGACCTATATAACTAATGTATAGTACAAATTTTTTAGTTAAGTTCTTTTAACGATAACAGACAAACCTTTTATTGGTTAACTGTTATACTTTTATTATTTACTTATTAGACTCTAATAAACATTTTGAGACCCGTTAGAACTTTTTGCAATGTGAATTGCACATTTGGCACCATATAGTTCACAAGGCACTTTTTAGGACCTATATAACTAATGTATAGTGCAAATTTTTTAGTTAAGTTCTTTTAACGATAACAGACAAACCTTTTATTGGTTAACTGTTATACTTTTTTATTATTTACTTATTAGACTCTAATAAACATTTTGAGACCCGTTAGAACTTTTTGCAATGTGAATTGCACATTTGGCACCATATAGTTCACAAGGCACTTTTTAGGACCTATATAACTAATGTATAGTGCAAATTTTTTAGTTAAATTCTTTTAACGATAACAGACAAACCTTTTATTGGTTAACTGTTATACTTTTATTATTTACTTATTAGACTCTAATAAACATTTTGAGACCCGTTAGAACTTTTTGCAATGTGAATTGCACATTTGGCACCATATAGTTCACAAGGCACTTTTTAGGACCTATACAACTAATGTATAGTGCAAATTTTTTAGTTAAGTTCTTTTAACGATAACAGACAAACCTTTTATTGGTTAACTGTTATACTTTTATTATTTACTTATTAGACTCTAATAAACATTTTGAGACCCGTTAGAACTTTTTGCAATGTGAATTGCACATTTGGCACCATATAGTTCACAAGGCACTTTTTAGGACCTATATAACTAATGTATAGTGCAAATTTTTTAGTTAAATTCTTTTAACGATAACAGACAAACCTTTTATTGGTTAACTGTTATACTTTTATTATTTACTTATTAGACTCTAATAAACATTTTGAGACCCGTTAGAACTTTTTGCAATGTGAATTGCACATTTGGCACCATATAGTTCACAAGGCACTTTTTAGGACCTATATAACTAATGTATAGTGCAAATTTTTTAGTTAAGTTCTTTTAACGATAACAGACAAACCTTTTATTGGTTAACTGTTATACTTTTATTATTTACTTATTAGACTCTAATAAACATTTTGAGACCCGTTAGAACTTTTTGCAATGTGAATTGCACATTTGGCACCATATAGTTCACAAGGCACTTTTTAGGACCTATATAACTAATGTATAGTGCAAATTTTTTAGTTAAATTCTTTTAACGATAACAGACAAACCTTTTATTGGTTAACTGTTATACTTTTATTATTTACTTATTAGACTCTAATAAACATTTTGAGACCCGTTAGAACTTTTTGCAATGTGAATTGCACATTTGGCACCATATAGTTCACAAGGCACTTTTTAGGACCTATATAACTAATGTATAGTGCAAATTTTTAGTTAAGTTCTTTTAACGATAACAGACAAACCTTTTATTGGTTAACTGTTATACTTTTATTATTTACTTATTAGACTCTAATAAACATTTTGAGACCCGTTAGAACTTTTGCAATGTGAATTGAACATTTGGCACCATATAGTTCACAAGGCACTTTTTAGGACCTATATAACTAATGTATAGTGCAAATTTT
This sequence comes from Clavelina lepadiformis, assembly GCF_947623445.1. NCBI lineage: Eukaryota > Metazoa > Chordata > Ascidiacea > Aplousobranchia > Clavelinidae > Clavelina > Clavelina lepadiformis. Next base: position 11,097,296 of record NC_135241.1, read on the forward strand.
TTAGTTAAGTTCTTTTAACGATAACAGACAAACCTTTTATTGGTTAACTGTTATACTTTTATTATTTACTTATTAGACTCTAATAAACATTTTGAGACCCGTTAGAACTTTTTGCAATGTGAATTGCACATTTGGCACCATATAGTTCACAAGGCACTTTTTAGGACCTATATAACTAATGTATAGTGCAAATTTTTTAGTTAAGTTCTTTTAACGATAACAGACAAACCTTTTATTGGTTAACTGTTATACTTTTATTATTTACTTATTAGACTCTAATAAACATTTTGAGACCCGTTAGAACTTTTTGCAATGTGAATTGCACATTTGGCACCATATAGTTCACAAGGCACTTTTTAGGACCTATATAACTAATGTATAGTGCAAATTTTTTAGTTAAATTCTTTTAACGATAACAGACAAACCTTTTATTGGTTAACTGTTATACTTTTATTATTTACTTATTAGACTCTAATAAACATTTTGAGACCCGTTAGAACTTTTTGCAATGTGAATTGCACATTTGGCACCATATAGTTCACAAGGCACTTTTTAGGACCTATATAACTAATGTATAGTGCAAATTTTTTAGTTAAGTTCTTTTAACGATAACAGACAAACCTTTTATTGGTTAACTGTTATACTTTTATTATTTACTTATTAGACTCTAATAAACATTTTGAGACCCGTTAGAACTTTTTGCAATGTGAATTAAACATTTGGCACCATATAGTTCACAAGGCACTTTTTAGGACCTATATAACTAATGTATAGTACAAATTTTTTAGTTAAGTTCTTTTAACGATAACAGACAAACCTTTTATTGGTTAACTGTTATACTTTTATTATTTACTTATTAGACTCTAATAAACATTTTGAGACCCGTTAGAACTTTTTGCAATGTGAATTGCACATTTGGCACCATATAGTTCACAAGGCACTTTTTAGGACCTATACAACTAATGTATAGTGCAAATTTTTTAGTTAAGTTCTTTTAACGATAACAGACAAACCTTTTATTGGTTAACTGTTATACTTTTATTATTTACTTATTAGACTCTAATAAACATTTTGAGACCCGTTAGAACTTTTTGCAATGTGAATTAAACATTTGGCACCATATAGTTCACAAGGCACTTTTTAGGACCTATATAACTAATGTATAGTACAAATTTTTTAGTTAAGTTCTTTTAACGATAACAGACAAACCTTTTATTGGTTAACTGTTATACTTTTATTATTTACTTATTAGACTCTAATAAACATTTTGAGACCCGTTAGAACTTTTTGCAATGTGAATTGCACATTTGGCACCATATAGTTCACAAGGCACTTTTTAGGACCTATATAACTAATGTATAGTGCAAATTTTTTAGTTAAGTTCTTTTAACGATAACAGACAAACCTTTTATTGGTTAACTGTTATACTTTTATTATTTACTTATTAGACTCTAATAAACATTTTGAGACCCGTTAGAACTTTTTGCAATGTGAATTGCACATTTGGCACCATATAGTTCACAAGGCACTTTTTAGGACCTATATAACTAATGTATAGTGCAAATTTTTTAGTTAAATTCTTTTAACGATAACAGACAAACCTTTTATTGGTTAACTGTTATACTTTTATTATTTACTTATTAGACTCTAATAAACATTTTGAGACCCGTTAGAACTTTTTGCAATGTGAATTGCACATTTGGCACCATATAGTTCACAAGGCACTTTTTAGGACCTATACAACTAATGTATAGTGCAAATTTTTTAGTTAAGTTCTTTTAACGATAACAGACAAACCTTTTATTGGTTAACTGTTATACTTTTATTATTTACTTATTAGACTCTAATAAACATTTTGAGACCCGTTAGAACTTTTTGCAATGTGAATTGCACATTTGGCACCATATAGTTCACAAGGCACTTTTTAGGACCTATATAACTAATGTATAGTGCAAATTTTTTAGTTAAATTCTTTTAACGATAACAGACAAACCTTTTATTGGTTAACTGTTATACTTTTATTATTTACTTATTAGACTCTAATAAACATTTTGAGACCCGTTAGAACTTTTTGCAATGTGAATTGCACATTTGGCACCATATAGTTCACAAGGCACTTTTTAGGACCTATATAACTAATGTATAGTGCAAATTTTTTAGTTAAGTTCTTTTAACGATAACAGACAAACCTTTTATTGGTTAACTGTTATACTTTTATTATTTACTTATTAGACTCTAATAAACATTTTGAGACCCGTTAGAACTTTTTGCAATGTGAATTGCACATTTGGCACCATATAGTTCACAAGGCACTTTTTAGGACCTATATAACTAATGTATAGTGCAAATTTTTTAGTTAAATTCTTTTAACGATAACAGACAAACCTTTTATTGGTTAACTGTTATACTTTTATTATTTACTTATTAGACTCTAATAAACATTTTGAGACCCGTTAGAACTTTTTGCAATGTGAATTGCACATTTGGCACCATATAGTTCACAAGGCACTTTTTAGGACCTATATAACTAATGTATAGTGCAAATTTTTTAGTTAAGTTCTTTTAACGATAACAGACAAACCTTTTATTGGTTAACTGTTATACTTTTATTATTTACTTATTAGACTCTAATAAACATTTTGAGACCCGTTAGAACTTTTTGCAATGTGAATTAACATTTGGCACCATATAGTTCACAAGGCACTTTTTAGGACCTATATAACTAATGTATAGTACAAATTTTTTAGTTAAGTTCTTTTAACGATAACAGACAAACCTTTTATTGGTTAACTGTTATACTTTTATTATTTACTTATTAGACTCTAATAAACATTTTGAGACCCGTTAGAACTTTTTGCAATGTGAATTGCACATTTGGCACCATATAGTTCACAAGGCACTTTTTAGGACCTATATAACTAATGTATAGTGCAAATTTTTTAGTTAAGTTCTTTTAACGATAACAGACAAACCTTTTATTGGTTAACTGTTATACTTTTATTATTTACTTATTAGACTCTAATAAACATTTTGAGACCCGTTAGAACTTTTTGCAATGTGAATTGCACATTTGGCACCATATAGTTCACAAGGCACTTTTTAGGACCTATATAACTAATGTATAGTGCAAATTTTTTAGTTAAATTCTTTTAACGATAACAGACAAACCTTTTATTGGTTAACTGTTATACTTTTATTATTTACTTATTAGACTCTAATAAACATTTTGAGACCCGTTAGAACTTTTTGCAATGTGAATTGCACATTTGGCACCATATAGTTCACAAGGCACTTTTTAGGACCTATATAACTAATGTATAGTGCAAATTTTTTAGTTAAGTTCTTTTAACGATAACAGACAAACCTTTTATTGGTTAACTGTTATACTTTTATTATTTACTTATTAGACTCTAATAAACATTTTGAGACCCGTTAGAACTTTTTGCAATGTGAATTGCACATTTGCACCATATAGTTCACAAGGCACTTTTTAGGACCTATATAACTAATGTATAGTGCAAATTTTTTAGTTAAGTTCTTTTAACGATAACAGACAAACCTTTTATTGGTTAACTGTTATACTTTTATTATTTACTTATTAGACTCTAATAAACATTTTGAGACCCGTTAGAACTTTTTGCAATGTGAATTGCACATTTGGCACCATATAGTTCACAAGGCACTTTTTAGGACCTATATAACTAATGTATAGTGCAAATTTTTTAGTTAAGTTCTTTTAACGATAACAGACAAACCTTTTATTGGTTAACTGTTATACTTTTATTATTTACTTATTAGACTCTAATAAACATTTTGAGACCCGTTAGAACTTTTTGCAATGTGAATTGCACATTTGGCACCATATAGTTCACAAGGCACTTTTTCGGACCTATATAACTAATGTATAGTGCAAATTTTTTAGTTAAGTTCTTTTAACGATAACAGACAAACCTTTTATTGGTTAACTGTTATACTTTTATTATTTACTTATTAGACTCTAATAAACATTTTGAGACCCGTTAGAACTTTTTGCAATGTGAATTGCACATTTGGCACCATATAGTTCACAAGGCACTTTTTAGGACCTATATAACTAATGTATAGTGCAAATTTTTTAGTTAAGTTTTTTTAACGATAACAGACAAACCTTTTATTGGTTAACTGTTATACTTTTATTATTTACTTATTAGACTCTAATAAACATTTTGAGACCCGTTAGAACTTTTTGCAATGTGAATTGCACATTTGGCACCATATAGTTCACAAGGCACTTTTTAGGACCTATATAACTAATGTATAGTGCAAATTTTTTAGTTAAGTTTTTTTAACGATAACAGACAAACCTTTTATTGGTTAACTGTTATACTTTTATTATTTACTTATTAGACTCTAATAAACATTTTGAGACCCGTTAGAACTTTTTGCAATGTGAATTGCACATTTGGCACCATATAGTTCACAAGGCACTTTTTAGGACCTATATAACTAATGTATAGTGCAAATTTTTTAGTTAAGTTCTTTTAACGATAACAGACAAACCTTTTATTGGTTAACTGTTATACTTTTATTATTTACTTATTAGACTCTAATAAACATTTTGAGACCCGTTAGAACTTTTTGCAATGTGAATTGCACATTTGGCACCATATAGTTCACAAGGCACTTTTTAGGACCTATATAACTAATGTATAGTGCAAATTTTTTAGTTAAGTTCTTTTAACGATAACAGACAAACCTTTTATTGGTTAACTGTTATACTTTTATTATTTACTTATTAGACTCTAATAAACATTTTGAGACCCGTTAGAACTTTTTGCAATGTGAATTGCACATTTGGCACCATATAGTTCACAAGGCACTTTTTAGGACCTATATAACTAATGTATAGTGCAAATTTTTTAGTTAAGTTCTTTTAACGATAACAGACAAACCTTTTATTGGTTAACTGTTATACTTTTATTATTTACTTATTAGACTCTAATAAACATTTTGAGACCCGTTAGAACTTTTTGCAATGTGAATTACACATTTGGCACCATATAGTTCACAAGGCACTTTTTAGGACCTATATAACTAATGTATAGTACAAATTTTTTAGTTAAGTTCTTTTAACGATAACAGACAAACCTTTTATTGGTTAACTGTTATACTTTTATTATTTACTTATTAGACTCTAATAAACATTTTGAGACCCGTTAGAACTTTTTGCAATGTGAATTGCACATTTGGCACCATATAGTTCACAAGGCACTTTTTAGGACCTATATAACTAATGTATAGTGCAAATTTTTTAGTTAAGTTTTTTTAACGATAACAGACAAACCTTTTATTGGTTAACTGTTATACTTTTATTATTTACTTATTAGACTCTAATAAACATTTTGAGACCCGTTAGAACTTTTTGCAATGTGAATTGCACATTTGGCACCATATAGTTCACAAGGCACTTTTTAGGACCTATATAACTAATGTATAGTGCAAATTTTTTAGTTAAGTTCTTTTAACGATAACAGACAAACCTTTTATTGGTTAACTGTTATACTTTTATTATTTACTTATTAGACTCTAATAAACATTTTGAGACCCGTTAGAACTTTTTGCAATGTGAATTGCACATTTGGCACCATATAGTTCACAAGGCACTTTTTAGGACCTATGTAACTAATGTATAATGCAAATTTTTTAGTTAAGTTCTTTTAACGATAACAGACAAACCTTTTATTGGTTAACTGTTATACTTTTATTATTTACTTACTAGACTCTATTAAACATTTTGAGACCCGTTTGAACTTTTTGCAATGTGAATTGCACATTTGGCACCATATAGTTCACAAGGCACTTTTTAGGACCTATATAACTAATGTATAGTGCAAATTTTTTAGTTAAGTTCTTTTAACGATAACAGACAAACCTTTTATTGGTTAACTGTTATACTTTTATTATTTACTTATTAGACTCTAATAAACATTTTGAGACCCGTTAGAACTTTTTGCAATGTGAATTGCACATTTGGCACCATATAGTTCACAAGGCACTTTTTAGGACCTATATAACTAATGTATAGTGCAAATTTTTTAGTTAAGTTCTTTTAACGATAACAGACAAACCTTTTATTGGTTAACTGTTATACTTTTATTATTTACTTATTAGACTCTAATAAACATTTTGAGACCCGTTAGAACTTTTTGCAATGTGAGTTGCACATTTGGCACCATATAGTTCACAAGGCACTTTTTAGGACCTATATAACTAATGTATAGTGCAAATTTTTTAGTTAATTTCTTTTAACGATAACAGACAAATCTTTTATTGGTTAACTGTTATACTTTTATTATTTACTTATTAGACTCTAATAAACATTTTGAGACCCCTTAGAACTTTTTGCAATGTGAGTTGCACATTTGGCACCATATAGTTCACAAGGCACTTTTTAGGACCTATATAACTAATGTATAGTGCAAATTTTTTAGTTAAGTTCTTTTAACGATAACAGACAAACCTTTTATTGGTTAACTGTTATACTTTTATTATTTACTTATTAGACTCTAATAAACATTTTGAGACCCGTTAGAACTTTTTGCAATGTGAATTGCACATTTGGCACCATATAGTTCACAAGGCACATTTTCGGACCCATATAACTAATGTATAGTGCAAATTTTTTAGTTAAGTTCTTTTAACGATAACAGACAAACCTTTTATTGGTTAACTGTTATACTTTTATTATTTACTTATTAGACTCTAATAAACATTTTGAGACCCGTTAGAACTTTTTGCAATGTGAATTGCACATTTGGCACCATATAGTTCACAAGGCACTTTTTAGGACCTATATAACTAATGTATAGTGCAAATTTTTTAGTTAAGTTCTTTTAACGATAACAGACAAACCTTTTATTGGTTAACTGTTATACTTTTATTATTTACTTATTAGACTCTAATAAACATTTTGAGACCCGTTAGAACTTTTTGCAATGTGAATTGCACATTTGGCACCATATAGTTCACAAGGCACTTTTTAGGACCTATATAACTAATGTATAGTGCAAATTTTTTAGTTAAGTTCTTTTAACGATAACAGACAAACCTTTTATTGGTTAACTGTTATACTTTTATTATTTACTTATTAGACTCTAATAAACATTTTGAGACCCGTTAGAACTTTTTGCAATGTGAATTGCACATTTGGCACCATATAGTTCACAAGGCACTTTTTCGGACCTATATAACTAATGTATAGTGCAAATTTTTTAGTTAAGTTCTTTTAACGATAACAGACAAACCTTTTATTGGTTAACTGTTATACTTTTATTATTTACTTATTAGACTCTAATAAACATTTTGAGACCCGTTAGAACTTTTTGCAATGTGAATTGCACATTTGGCACCATATAGTTCACAAGGCACTTTTTAGGACCTATATAACTAATGTATAGTGCAAATTTTTTAGTTAAGTTTTTTTAACGATAACAGACAAACCTTTTATTGGTTAACTGTTATACTTTTATTATTTACTTATTAGACTCTAATAAACATTTTGAGACCCGTTAGAACTTTTTGCAATGTGAATTGCACATTTGGCACCATATAGTTCACAAGGCACTTTTTAGGACCTATATAACTAATGTATAGTGCAAATTTTTTAGTTAAGTTTTTTTAACGATAACAGACAAACCTTTTATTGGTTAACTGTTATACTTTTATTATTTACTTATTAGACTCTAATAAACATTTTGAGACCCGTTAGAACTTTTTGCAATGTGAATTGCACATTTGGCACCATATAGTTCACAAGGCACTTTTTAGGACCTATATAACTAATGTATAGTGCAAATTTTTTAGTTAAGTTCTTTTAACGATAACAGACAAACCTTTTATTGGTTAACTGTTATACTTTTATTATTTACTTATTAGACTCTAATAAACATTTTGAGACCCGTTAGAACTTTTTGCAATGTGAATTGCACATTTGGCACCATATAGTTCACAAGGCACTTTTTAGGACCTATATAACTAATGTATAGTGCAAATTTTTTAGTTAAGTTCTTTTAACGATAACAGACAAACCTTTTATTGGTTAACTGTTATACTTTTATTATTTACTTATTAGACTCTAATAAACATTTTGAGACCCGTTAGAACTTTTTGCAATGTGAATTGCACATTTGGCACCATATAGTTCACAAGGCACTTTTTAGGACCTATATAACTAATGTATAGTGCAAATTTTTTAGTTAAGTTCTTTTAACGATAACAGACAAACCTTTTATTGGTTAACTGTTATACTTTTATTATTTACTTATTAGACTCTAATAAACATTTTGAGACCCGTTAGAACTTTTTGCAATGTGAATTACACATTTGGCACCATATAGTTCACAAGGCACTTTTTAGGACCTATATAACTAATGTATAGTACAAATTTTTTAGTTAAGTTCTTTTAACGATAACAGACAAACCTTTTATTGGTTAACTGTTATACTTTTATTATTTACTTATTAGACTCTAATAAACATTTTGAGACCCGTTAGAACTTTTTGCAATGTGAATTGCACATTTGGCACCATATAGTTCACAAGGCACTTTTTAGGACCTATATAACTAATGTATAGTGCAAATTTTTTAGTTAAGTTTTTTTAACGATAACAGACAAACCTTTTATTGGTTAACTGTTATACTTTTATTATTTACTTATTAGACTCTAATAAACATTTTGAGACCCGTTAGAACTTTTTGCAATGTGAATTGCACATTTGGCACCATATAGTTCACAAGGCACTTTTTAGGACCTATATAACTAATGTATAGTGCAAATTTTTTAGTTAAGTTCTTTTAACGATAACAGACAAACCTTTTATTGGTTAACTGTTATACTTTTATTATTTACTTATTAGACTCTAATAAACATTTTGAGACCCGTTAGAACTTTTTGCAATGTGAATTGCACATTTGGCACCATATAGTTCACAAGGCACTTTTTAGGACCTATGTAACTAATGTATAATGCAAATTTTTTAGTTAAGTTCTTTTAACGATAACAGACAAACCTTTTATTGGTTAACTGTTATACTTTTATTATTTACTTATTAGACTCTATTAAACATTTTGAGACCCGTTTGAACTTTTTGCAATGTGAATTGCACATTTGGCACCATATAGTTCACAAGGCACTTTTTAGGACCTATATAACTAATGTATAGTGCAAATTTTTTAGTTAAGTTCTTTTAACGATAACAGACAAACCTTTTATTGGTTAACTGTTATACTTTTATTATTTACTTATTAGACTCTAATAAACATTTTGAGACCCGTTAGAACTTTTTGCAATGTGAATTGCACATTTGGCACCATATAGTTCACAAGGCACTTTTTAGGACCTATATAACTAATGTATAGTGCAAATTTTTTAGTTAAGTTCTTTTAACGATAACAGACAAACCTTTTATTGGTTAACTGTTATACTTTTATTATTTACTTATTAGACTCTAATAAACATTTTGAGACCCGTTAGAACTTTTTGCAATGTGAGTTGCACATTTGGCACCATATAGTTCACAAGGCACTTTTTAGGACCTATATAACTAATGTATAGTGCAAATTTTTTAGTTAATTTCTTTTAACGATAACAGACAAATCTTTTATTGGTTAACTGTTATACTTTTATTATTTACTTATTAGACTCTAATAAACATTTTGAGACCCCTTAGAACTTTTTGCAATGTGAGTTGCACATTTGGCACCATATAGTTCACAAGGCACTTTTTAGGACCTATATAACTAATGTATAGTGCAAATTTTTTAGTTAAGTTCTTTTAACGATAACAGACAAACCTTTTATTGGTTAACTGTTATACTTTTATTATTTACTTATTAGACTCTAATAAACATTTTGAGACCCGTTAGAACTTTTTGCAATGTGAATTGCACATTTGGCACCATATAGTTCACAAGGCACATTTTCGGACCCATATAACTAATGTATAGTGCAAATTTTTTAGTTAAGTTCTTTTAACGATAACAGACAAACCTTTTATTGGTTAACTGTTATACTTTTATTATTTACTTATTAGACTCTAATAAACATTTTGAGACCCGTTAGAACTTTTTGCAATGTGAATTGCACATTTGGCACCATATAGTTCACAAGGCACTTTTTAGGACCTATATAACTAATGTATAGTGCAAATTTTTTAGTTAAGTTCTTTTAACGATAACAGACAAATCTTTTATTGGTTAACTGTTATACTTTTATTATTTACTTATTAGATTCTAATAAACATTTTGAGACCCGTTAGAACTTTTTGCAATGTGAATTGCACATTTGGCACCATATAGTTCACAAGGCACTTTTTAGGACCTATATAACTAATGTATAGTGCAAATTTTTTAGTTAAGTTCTTTTAACGATAACAGACAAACCTTTTATTGGTTAACTGTTATACTTTTATTATTTAATTATTAGACTCTAATAAACATTTTGAGACCCGTTAGAATTTTTTGCAATGTGAATTGCACATTTGGCACCATATAGTTCACAAGGCACTTTTTAGGACCTATATAACTAATGTATAGTGCAAATTTTTTAGTTAAGTTCTTTTAACGATAACAGACAAACCTTTTATTGGTTAACTGTTATACTTTTATTATTTATTTATTAGACTCTAATAAACATTTTGAGACCCGTTAGAACTTTTTGCAATGTGAATTGCACATTTGGCACCATATAGTTTACAAGGCACTTTTTAGGACCTATATAACTAATGTATAGTGCAAATTTTTTAGTTAAGTTCTTTTAACGATAACAGACAAACCTTTTATTGGTTAACTGTTATACTTTTATTATTTACTTATTAGACTCTAATAAACATTTTGAGACCCGTTAGAACTTTTTGCAATGTGAATTGCACATTTGGCACCATATAGTTCACAAGGCACTTTTTAGGACCTATATAACTAATGTATAGTGCAAATTTTTTAGTTAAGTTCTTTTAACGATAACAGACAAATCTTTTATTGGTTAACTGTTATACTTTTATTATTTACTTATTAGATTCTAATAAACATTTTGAGACCCGTTAGAACTTTTTGCAATGTGAATTGCACATTTGGCACCATATAGTTCACAAGGCACTTTTTAGGACCTATATAACTAATGTATAGTGCAAATTTTTTAGTTAAGTTCTTTTAACGATAACAGACAAACCTTTTATTGGTTAACTGTTATACTTTTATTATTTACTTATTAGACTCTAATAAACATTTTGAGACCCGTTAGAACTTTTTGCAATGTGAATTGCACATTTGGCACCATATAGTTCACAAGGCACATTTTCGGACCTATATAACTAATGTATAGTGCAAATTTTTTAGTTAAGTTCTTTTAACGATAACAGACAAACCTTTTATTGGTTAACTGTTATACTTTTATTATTTACTTATTAGACTCTAATAAACATTTTGAGACCCGTTAGAACTTTTTGCAATGTGAATTGCACATTTGGCACCATATAGTTCACAAGGCACTTTTTAGGACCTATATAACTAATGTATAGTGCAAATTTTTTAGTTAAGTTCTTTTAACGATAACAGACAAACCTTTTATTGGTTAACTGTTATACTTTTATTATTTACTTATTAGACTCTAATAAACATTTTGAGACCCGTTAGAACTTTTTGCAATGTGAATTGCACATTTGGCACCATATAGTTCACAAGGCACTTTTTAGGACCTATATAACTAATGTATAGTGCAAATTTTTTAGTTAAGTTCTTTTAACGATAACAGACAAACCTTTTATTGGTTAACTGTTATACTTTTATTATTTACTTATTAGACTCTACTAAACATTTTGAGACCCGTTAGAACTTTTTGCAATGTGAATTGCACATTTGGCACCATATAGTTCACAAGGCACTTTTTAGGATCTATATAACTAATGTATAGTGCAAATTTTTTAGTTAAGTTCTTTTAACGATAACAGACAAACCTTTTATTGGTTAACTGTTATACTTTTATTATTTACTTATTAGACTCTAATAAACATTTTGAGACCCGTTAGAACTTTTTGCAATGTGAATTGCACATTTGGCACCATATAGTTCACAAGGCACTTTTTAGGACCTATATAACTAATGTATAGTGCAAATTTTTTAGTTAAGTTCTTTTAACGATAACAGACAAACCTTTTATTGGTTAACTGTTATACTTTTATTATTTACTTATTAGACTCTAATAAACATTTTGAGACCCGTTAGAACTTTTTGCAATGTGAATTGCACATTTGGCACCATATAGTTCACAAGGCACTTTTTAGGACCTATATAACTAATGTATAGTGCAAATTTTTTAGTTAAGTTCTTTTAACGATAACAGACAAACCTTTTATTGGTTAACTGTTATACTTTTATTATTTACTTATTAGACTCTAATAAACATTTTGAGACCCGTTAGAACTTTTTGCAATGTGAATTGCACATTTGGCACCATATAGTTCACAAGGCACTTTTTAGGACCTATATAACTAATGTATAGTGCAAATTTTTTAGTTAAGTTCTTTTAACGATAACAGACAAACCTTTTATTGGTTAACTGTTATACTTTTATTATTTACTTATTAGACTCTAATAAACATTTTGAGACCCGTTAGAACTTTTTGCAATGTGAATTGCACATTTGGCACCATATAGTTCACAAGGCACTTTTTAGGACCTATATAACTAATGTATAGTGCAAATTTTTTAGTTAAGTTCTTTTAACGATAACAGACAAACCTTTTATTGGTTAACTGTTATACTTTTATTATTTACTTATTAGACTCTAATAAACATTTTGAGACCCGTTAGAACTTTTTGCAATGTGAATTGCACATTTGGCACCATATAGTTCACAAGGCACTTTTTAGGACCTATATAACTAATGTATAGTGCAAATTTTTTAGTTAAGTTCTTTTAACGATAACAGACAAACCTTTTATTGGTTAACTGTTATACTTTTATTATTTACTTATTAGACTCTAATAAACATTTTGAGACCCGTTAGAACTTTTTGCAATGTGAATTGCACATTTGGCACCATATAGTTCACAAGGCACTTTTTAGGACCTATATAACTAATGTATAGTGCAAATTTTTTAGTTAAGTTCTTTTAACGATAACAGACAAACCTTTTATTGGTTAACTGTTATACTTTTATTATTTACTTATTAGACTCTAATAAACATTTTGAGACCCGTTAGAACTTTTTGCAATGTGAATTGCACATTTGGCACCATATAGTTCACAAGGCACATTTTCGGACCTATATAACTAATGTATAGTGCAAATTTTTTAGTTAAGTTCTTTTAACGATAACAGACAAACCTTTTATTGGTTAACTGTTATACTTTTTTTATTTACTTATTAGACTCTAATAAACATTTTGGGACCCGTTAGAACTTTTTGCAATGTGAATTGCACATTTGGCACCATATAGTTCACAAGGCACTTTTTAGGACCTATATAACTAATGTATAGTGCAAATTTTTTAGTTAAGTTCTTTTAACGATAACAGACAAACCTTTTATTGGTTAACTGTTATACTTTTATTATTTACTTATTAGACTCTAATAAACATTTTGAGACCCGTTAGAACTTTTTGCAATGTGAATTGCACATTTGGCACCATATAGTTCACAAGGCACTTTTTAGGACCTATATAACTAATGTATAGTGCAAATTTTTTAGTTAAGTTCTTTTAACGATAACAGACAAACCTTTTATTGGTTAACTGTTATACTTTTATTATTTACTTATTAGACTCTAATAAACATTTTGAGACCCGTTAGAACTTTTTGCAATGTGAATTGCACATTTGGCACCATATAGTTCACAAGGCACATTTTCGGACCTATATAACTAATGTATAGTGCAAATTTTTTAGTTAAGTTCTTTTAACGATAACAGACAAACCTTTTATTGGTTAACTGTTATACTTTTTTTATTTACTTATTAGACTCTAATAAACATTTTGGGACCCGTTAGAACTTTTTGCAATGTGAATTGCACATTTGGCACCATATAGTTCACAAGGCACTTTTTAGGACCTATATAACTAATGTATAGTGCAAATTTTTTAGTTAAGTTCTTTTAACGATAACAGACAAACCTTTTATTGGTTAACTGTTATACTTTTATTATTTACTTATTAGACTCTAATAAACATTTTGAGACCCGTTAGAACTTTTTGCAATGTGAATTGCACATTTGGCACCATATAGTTCACAAGGCACTTTTTCGGACCTATATAACTAATGTATAGTGCAAATTTTTTAGTTAAGTTCTTTTAACGATAACAGACAAACCTTTTATTGGTTAACTGTTATACTTTTATTATTTACTTATTAGACTCTAATAAACATTTTGAGACCCGTTAGAACTTTTTGCAATGTGAATTGCACATTTGGCACCATATAGTTCACAAGGCACTTTTTAGGACCTATATAACTAATGTATAGTGCAAATTTTTTAGTTAAGTTCTTTTAACGATAACAGACAAACCTTTTATTGGTTAACTGTTATACTTTTATTATTTACTTATTAGACTCTAATAAACATTTTGAGACCCATTAGAACTTTTTGCAATGTGAATTGCACATTTGGCACCATATAGTTCACAAGGCACTTTTTAGGACCTATATAACTAATGTATAGTGCAAATTTTTTAGTTAAGTTCTTTTAACGATAACAGACAAACCTTTTATTGGTTAACTGTTATACTTTTATTATTTACTTATTAGACTCTAATAAACATTTTGAGACCCGTTAGAACTTTTTGCAATGTGAATTGCACATTTGGCACCATATAGTTCACAAGGCACTTTTTAGGACCTATATAACTAATGTATAGTACAAATTTTTTAGTTAAGTTCTTTTAACGATAACAGACAAACCTTTTATTGGTTAACTGTTATACTTTTATTATTTACTTATTAGACTCTAATAAACATTTTGAGACCCGTTAAAACTTTTTGCAATGTGAATTGCACATTTGGCACCATATAGTTCACAAGGCACTTTTTAGGACCTATATAACTAATGTATAGTGCAAATTTTTTAGTTAAGTTTTTTTAACGATAACAGACAAACCTTTTATTGGTTAACTGTTATACTTTTATTATTTACTTATTAGACTCTAATAAACATTTTGAGACCCGTTAGAACTTTTTGCAATGTGAATTGCACATTTGGCACCATATAGTTCACAAGGCACTTTTTAGGACCTATATAACTAATGTATAGTGCAAATTTTTTAGTTAAATTCTTTTAACGATAACAGACAAACCTTTTATTGGTTAACTGTTATACTTTTATTATTTACTTATTAGACTCTAATAAACATTTTGAGACCCGTTAGAACTTTTTGCAATGTGAATTGCACATTTGGCACCATATAGTTCACAAGGCACTTTTTAGGACCTATATAACTAATGTATAGTGCAAATTTTTTAGTTAAGTTCTTTTAACGATAACAGACAAACCTTTTATTGGTTAACTGTTATACTTTTATTATTTACTTATTAGACTCTAATAAACATTTTGAGACCCGTTAGAACTTTTTGCAATGTGAATTGCACATTTGGCACCATATAGTTCACAAGGCACTTTTTAGGACCTATATAACTAATGTATAGTGCAAATTTTTTAGTTAAGTTCTTTTAACGATAACAGACAAACCTTTTATTGGTTAACTGTTATACTTTTATTAATTACTTATTAGACTCTAATAAACATTTTGAGACCCGTTAGAACTTTTTGCAATGTGAATTGCACATTTGGCACCATATAGTTCACAAGGCACTTTTTAGGACCTATATAACTAATGTATAGTGCAAATTTTTTAGTTAAGTTCTTTTAACGATAACAGACAAACCTTTTATTGGTTAACTGTTATACTTTTATTATTTACTTATTAGACTCTATTAAACATTTTGAGACCCGTTAGAACTTTTTGCAATGTGAATTGCACATTTGGCACCATATAGTTCACAAGGCACTTTTTAGGACCTATATAACTAATGTATAGTGCAAATTTTTTAGTTAAGTTCTTTTAACGATAACAGACAAACCTTTTATTGGTTAACTGTTATACTTTTATTATTTACTTATTAGACTCTAATAAACATTTTGAGACCCGTTAGAACTTTTTGCAATGTGAATTGCACATTTGGCACCATATAGTTCACAAGGCACTTTTTAGGACCTATATAACTAATGTATAGTGCAAATTTTTTAGTTAAGTTCTTTTAACGATAACAGACAAACCTTTTCTTGGTTAACTGTTATACTTTTATTATTTACTTATTAGACTCTAATAAACATTTTGAGACCCGTTAGAACTTTTTGCAATGTGAATTGCACATTTGGCACCATATAGTTCACAAGGCACTTTTTAGGACCTATATAACTAATGTATAGTGCAAATTTTTTAGTTAAGTTTTTTTAACGATAACAGACAAACCTTTTATTGGTTAACTGTTATACTTTTATTATTTACTTATTAGACTCTAATAAACATTTTGAGACCCGTTAGAACTTTTTGCAATGTGAATTGCACATTTGGCACCATATAGTTCACAAGGCACTTTTTAGGACCTATATAACTAATGTATAGTGCAAATTTTTTAGTTAAGTTCTTTTAACGATAACAGACAAACCTTTTATTGGTTAACTGTTATACTTTTATTATTTACTTATTAGACTCTAATAAACATTTTGAGACCCGTTAGAACTTTTTGCAATGTGAATTGCACATTTGGCACCATATAGTTCACAAGGCACTTTTTAGGACCTATATAACTAATGTATAGTGCAAATTTTTTAGTTAAGTTCTTTTAACGATAACAGACAAACCTTTTATTGGTTAACTGTTATACTTTTATTATTTACTTATTAGACTCTAATAAACATTTTGAGACCCGTTAGAACTTTTTGCAATGTGAATTGCACATTTGGCACCATATAGTTCACAAGGCACTTTTTAGGACCTATATAACTAATGTATAGTGCAAATTTTTTAGTTAAGTTCTTTTAACGATAACAGACAAACCTTTTATTGGTTAACTGTTATACTTTTATTATTTACTTATTAGACTCTAATAAACATTTTGAGACCCGTTAGAACTTTTTGCAATGTGAATTGCACATTTGGCACCATATAGTTCACAAGGCACTTTTTAGGACCTATATAACTAATGTATAGTGCAAATTTTTTAGTTAAGTTCTTTTAACGATAACAGACAAACCTTTTATTGGTTAACTGTTATACTTTTATTATTTACTTATTAGACTCTAATAAACATTTTGAGACCCGTTAGAACTTTTTGCAATGTGAATTGCACATTTGGCACCATATAGTTCACAAGGCACTTTTTAGGACCTATATAACTAATGTATAGTGCAAATTTTTTAGTTAAGTTCTTTTAACGATAACAGACAAACCTTTTATTGGTTAACTGTTATACTTTTATTATTTACTTATTAGACTCTAATAAACATTTTGAGACCCGTTAGAACTTTTTGCAATGTGAATTGCACATTTGGCACCATATAGTTCACAAGGCACTTTTTAGGACCTATATAACTAATGTATAGTGCAAATTTTTTAGTTAAGTTCTTTTAACGATAACAGACAAACCTTTTATTGGTTAACTGTTATACTTTTATTATTTACTTATTAGACTCTAATAAACATTTTGAGACCCGTTAGAACTTTTTGCAATGTGAATTGCACATTTGGCACCATATAGTTCACAAGGCACTTTTTAGGACCTATATAACTAATGTATAGTGCAAATTTTTTAGTTAAGTTCTTTTAACGATAACAGACAAACCTTTTATTGGTTAACTGTTATACTTTTATTATTTACTTATTAGACTCTAATAAACATTTTGAGACCCGTTAGAACTTTTTGCAATGTGAGTTGCACATTTGGCACCATATAGTTCACAAGGCACTTTTTAGGACCTATATAACTAATGTATAGTGCAAATTTTTTAGTTAATTTCTTTTAACGATAACAGACAAATCTTTTATTGGTTAACTGTTATACTTTTATTATTTACTTATTAGACTCTAATAAACATTTTGAGACCCCTTAGAACTTTTTGCAATGTGAGTTGCACATTTGGCACCATATAGTTCACAAGGCACTTTTTAGGACCTATATAACTAATGTATAGTGCAAATTTTTTAGTTAAGTTCTTTTAACGATAACAGACAAACCTTTTATTGGTTAACTGTTATACTTTTATTATTTACTTATTAGACTCTAATAAACATTTTGAGACCCGTTAGAACTTTTTGCAATGTGAATTGCACATTTGGCACCATATAGTTCACAAGGCACATTTTCGGACCCATATAACTAATGTATAGTGCAAATTTTTTAGTTAAGTTCTTTTAACGATAACAGACAAACCTTTTATTGGTTAACTGTTATACTTTTATTATTTACTTATTAGACTCTAATAAACATTTTGAGACCCGTTAGAACTTTTTGCAATGTGAATTGCACATTTGGCACCATATAGTTCACAAGGCACTTTTTAGGACCTATATAACTAATGTATAGTGCAAATTTTTTAGTTAAGTTCTTTTAACGATAACAGACAAATCTTTTATTGGTTAACTGTTATACTTTTATTATTTACTTATTAGATTCTAATAAACATTTTGAGACCCGTTAGAACTTTTTGCAATGTGAATTGCACATTTGGCACCATATAGTTCACAAGGCACTTTTTAGGACCTATATAACTAATGTATAGTGCAAATTTTTTAGTTAAGTTCTTTTAACGATAACAGACAAACCTTTTATTGGTTAACTGTTATACTTTTATTATTTACTTATTAGACTCTAATAAACATTTTGAGACCCGTTAGAATTTTTTGCAATGTGAATTGCACATTTGGCACCATATAGTTCACAAGGCACTTTTTAGGACCTATATAACTAATGTATAGTGCAAATTTTTTAGTTAAGTTCTTTTAACGATAACAGACAAACCTTTTATTGGTTAACTGTTATACTTTTATTATTTACTTATTAGACTCTAATAAACATTTTGAGACCCGTTAGAACTTTTTGCAATGTGAATTGCACATTTGGCACCATATAGTTAACAAGGCACTTTTTAGGACCTATATAACTAATGTATAGTGCAAATTTTTTAGTTAAGTTCTTTTAACGATAACAGACAAACCTTTTATTGGTTAACTGTTATACTTTTATTATTTACTTATTAGACTCTAATAAACATTTTGAGACCCGTTAGAACTTTTTGCAATGTGAATTGCACATTTGGCACCATATAGTTCACAAGGCACTTTTTAGGACCTATATAACTAATGTATAGTGCAAATTTTTTAGTTAAGTTCTTTTAACGATAACAGACAAATCTTTTATTGGTTAACTGTTATACTTTTATTATTTACTTATTAGATTCTAATAAACATTTTGAGACCCGTTAGAACTTTTTGCAATGTGAATTGCACATTTGGCACCATATAGTTCACAAGGCACTTTTTAGGACCTATATAACTAATGTATAGTGCAAATTTTTTAGTTAAGTTCTTTTAACGATAACAGACAAACCTTTTATTGGTTAACTGTTATACTTTTATTATTTACTTATTAGACTCTAATAAACATTTTGAGACCCGTTAGAACTTTTTGCAATGTGAATTGCACATTTGGCACCATATAGTTCACAAGGCACATTTTCGGACCTATATAACTAATGTATAGTGCAAATTTTTTAGTTAAGTTCTTTTAACGATAACAGACAAACCTTTTATTGGTTAACTGTTATACTTTTATTATTTACTTATTAGACTCTAATAAACATTTTGAGACCCGTTAAAACTTTTTGCAATGTGAATTGCACATTTGGCACCATATAGTTCACAAGGCACTTTTTAGGACCTATATAACTAATGTATAGTGCAAATTTTTTAGTTAAGTTCTTTTAACGATAACAGACAAACCTTTTATTGGTTAACTATTATACTTTTATTATTTACTTATTAGACTCTAATAAACATTTTGAGACCCGTTAGAACTTTTTGCAATGTGAATTGCACATTTGGCACCATATAGTTCACAAGGCACTTTTTAGGACCTATATAACTAATGTATAGTGCAAATTTTTTAGTTAAGTTCTTTTAACGATAACAGACAAACCTTTTATTGGTTAACTGTTATACTTTTATTATTTACTTATTAGACTCTATTAAACATTTTGAGACCCGTTTGAACTTTTTGCAATGTGAATTGCACATTTGGCACCATATAGTTCACAAGGCACTTTTTAGGACCTATATAACTAATGTATAGTGCAAATTTTTTAGTTAAGTTCTTTTAACGATAACAGACAAACCTTTTATTGGTTAACTGTTATACTTTTATTATTTACTTATTAGACTCTAATAAACATTTTGAGACCCGTTAGAACTTTTTGCAATGTGAATTGCACATTTGGCACCATATAGTTCACAAGGCACTTTTTAGGACCTATATAACTAATGTATAGTGCAAATTTTTTAGTTAAGTTCTTTTAACGATAACAGACAAACCTTTTATTGGTTAACTGTTATACTTTTATTATTTACTTATTAGACTCTAATAAACATTTTGAGACCCGTTAGAACTTTTTGCAATGTGAATTGCACATTTGGCACCATATAGTTCACAAGGCACTTTTTAGGACCTATATAACTAATGTATAGTGCAAATTTTTTAGTTAAGTTCTTTTAACGATAACAGACAAACCTTTTATTGGTTAACTGTTATACTTTTATTATTTACTTATTAGACTCTAATAAACATTTTGAGACCCGTTAGAACTTTTTGCAATGTGAATTGCACATTTGGCACCATATAGTTCACAAGGCACTTTTTAGGACCTATATAACTAATGTATAGTGCAAATTTTTTAGTTAAGTTCTTTTAACGATAACAGACAAACCTTTTATTGGTTAACTGTTATACTTTTATTATTTACTTATTAGACTCTAATAAACATTTTGAGACCCGTTAGAACTTTTTGCAATGTGAGTTGCACATTTGGCACCATATAGTTCACAAGGCACTTTTTAGGACCTATATAACTAATGTATAGTGCAAATTTTTTAGTTAAGTTCTTTTAACGATAACAGACAAACCTTTTATTGGTTAACTGTTATACTTTTATTATTTACTTATTAGACTCTACTAAACATTTTGAGACCCGTTAGAACTTTTTGCAATGTGAATTGCACATTTGGCACCATATAGTTCACAAGGCACTTTTTAGGATCTATATAACTAATGTATAGTGCAAATTTTTTAGTTAAGTTCTTTTAACGATAACAGACAAACCTTTTATTGGTTAACTGTTATACTTTTATTATTTACTTATTAGACTCTAATAAACATTTTGAGACCCGTTAGAACTTTTTGCAATGTGAATTGCACATTTGGCACCATATAGTTCACAAGGCACTTTTTAGGACCTATATAACTAATGTATAGTGCAAATTTTTTAGTTAAGTTCTTTTAACGATAACAGACAAACCTTTTATTGGTTAACTGTTATACTTTTATTATTTACTTATTAGACTCTAATAAACATTTTGAGACCCGTTAGAACTTTTTGCAATGTGAATTGCACATTTGGCACCATATAGTTCACAAGGCACTTTTTAGGACCTATATAACTAATGTATAGTGCAAATTTTTTAGTTAAGTTCTTTTAACGATAACAGACAAACCTTTTATTGGTTAACTGTTATACTTTTATTATTTACTTATTAGACTCTAATAAACATTTTGAGACCCGTTAGAACTTTTTGCAATGTGAATTGCACATTTGGCACCATATAGTTCACAAGGCACTTTTTAGGACCTATATAACTAATGTATAGTGCAAATTTTTTAGTTAAGTTCTTTTAACGATAACAGACAAACCTTTTATTGGTTAACTGTTATACTTTTATTATTTACTTATTAGACTCTATTAAACATTTTGAGACCCGTTAGAACTTTTTGCAATGTGAATTGCACATTTGGCACCATATAGTTCACAAGGCACTTTTTAGGACCTATATAACTAATGTATAGTGCAAATTTTTTAGTTAAGTTCTTTTAACGATAACAGACAAACCTTTTATTGGTTAACTGTTATACTTTTATTATTTACTTATTAGACTCTAATAAACATTTTGAGACCCGTTAGAACTTTTTGCAATGTGAATTGCACATTTGGCACCATATAGATCACAAGGCACTTTTTAGGACCTATATAACTACTGTATAGTGCAAAATTTTTAGTTAAGTTCTTATAACGATAACAGACAAACCTTTTATTGGTTAACTGTTATACTTTTATTATTTACTTATTAGACTCTAATAAACATTTTGAGACCCGTTAGAACTTTTTGCAATGTGAATTGCACATTTGGCACCATATAGTTCACAAGGCACTTTTTAGGACCTATATAAATAATGTATAGTGCAAATTTTTTAGTTAAGTTCTTTTAACGATAACAAACAAACCTTTTATTGGTTAACTGTTATACTTTTATTATTTACTTATTAGACTCTAATAAACATTTTGAGACCCCTTAGAACTTTTTGCAATGTGAATTGCACATTTGGCACCATATAGTTCACAAGGCACTTTTTAGGACCTATATAACTAATGTATAGTGCAAATTTTTTAGTTAAGTTCTTTTAACGATAACAGACAAACCTTTTATTGGTTAACTGTTATACTTTTATTATTTACTTATTAGACTCTATTAAACATTTTGAGACCCGTTAGAACTTTTTGCAATGTGAATTGCACATTTGGCACCATATAGTTCACAAGGCACTTTTTAGGACCTATATAACTAATGTATAGTGCAAATTTTTTAGTTAAGTTCTTTTAACGATAACAGACAAACCTTTTATTGGTTAACTGTTATACTTTTATTATTTACTTATTAGACTCTAATAAACATTTTGAGACTCGTTAGAACTTTTTGCAATGTGAATTGCACATTTGGCACCATATAGTTCACAAGGCACTTTTTAGGACCTATATAACTAATGTATAGTGCAAATTTTTTAGTTAAGTTCTTTTAACGATAACAGACAAACCTTTTATTGGTTAACTGTTATACTTTTATTATTTACTTATTAGACTCTAATAAACATTTTGAGACCCGTTAGAACTTTTTGCAATGTGAATTGCACATTTGGCACCATATAGTTCACAAGGCACTTTTTAGGACCTATATAACTAATGTATAGTGCAAATTTTTTAGTTAAGTTCTTTTAACGATAACAGACAAACCTTTTATTGGTTAACTGTTATACTTTTATTATTTACTTATTAGACTCTAATAAACATTTTGAGACCCGTTAGAACTTTTTGCAATGTGAATTGCACATTTGGCACCATATAGTTCACAAGGCACTTTTTAGGACCTATATAACTAATGTATAGTACAAATTTTTTAGTTAAGTTCTTTTAACGATAACAGACAAACCTTTTATTGGTTAACTGTTATACTTTTATTATTTACTTATTAGACTCTAATAAACATTTTGAGACCCGTTAGAACTTTTTGCAATGTGAATTGCACATTTGGCACCATATAGTTCACAAGGCACTTTTTCGGACCTATATAACTAATGTATAGTGCAAATTTTTTAGTTAAGTTCTTTTAACGATAACAGACAAACCTTTTATTGGTTAACTGTTATACTTTTATTATTTACTTATTAGACTCTAATAAACATTTTGAGACCCGTTAGAACTTTTTGCAATGTGAATTGCACATTTGGCACCATATAGTTCACAAGGCACTTTTTAGGACCTATATAACTAATGTATAGTGCAAATTTTTTAGTTAAGTTCTTTTAACGATAACAGACAAACCTTTTATTGGTTAACTGTTATACTTTTATTATTTACTTATTAGACTCTAATAAACATTTTGAGACCCGTTAGAACTTTTTGCAATGTGAATTGCACATTTGGCACCATATAGTTCACAAGGCACTTTTTAGGACCTATATAACTAATGTATAGTGCAAATTTTTTAGTTAAGTTCTTTTAACGATAACAGACAAACCTTTTATTGGTTAACTGTTATACTTTTATTATTTACTTATTAGACTCTAATAAACATTTTGAGACCCGTTAGAACTTTTTGCAATGTGAATTAAACATTTGGCACCATATAGTTCACAAGGCACTTTGTAGGACCTATATAACTAATGTATAGTACAAATTTTTTAGTTAAGTTCTTTTAACGATAACAGACAAACCTTTTATTGGTTAACTGTTATACTTTTATTATTTACTTATTAGACTCTAATAAACATTTTGAGACCGGTTAGAACTTTTTGCAATGTGAATTGCACATTTGGCACCATATAGTTCACAAGGCACTTTTTAGGACCTATATAACTAATGTATAGTGCAAATTTTTTAGTTAAGTTCTTTTAACGATAACAGACAAACATTTTATTGGTTAACTGTTATACTTTTATTATTTACTTATTAGACTCTAATAAACATTTTGAGACCCGTTAGAACTTTTTGCAATGTGAATTGCACATTTGGCACCATATAGTTCACAAGGCACTTTTTAGGACCTATATAACTAATGTATAGTGCAAATTTTTTAGTTAAGTTCTTTTAACGATAACAAACAAACCTTTTTTTGGTTAACTGTTATACTTTTATTATTTACTTATTAGACTCTAATAAACATTTTGAGACCCGTTAGAACTTTTTGCAATGTGAATTGCACATTTGGCACCATATAGTTCACAAGGCACTTTTTAGGACCTATATAACTAATGTATAGTGCAAATTTTTTAGTTAAGTTCTTTTAACGATAACAGACAAACCTTTTATTGGTTAACTGTTATACTTTTATTATTTACTTATTAGACTCTAATAAACATTTTGAGACCCGTTAGAACTTTTTGCAATGTGAATTGCACATTTGGCACCATATAGTTCACAAGGCACTTTTTAGGACCTATATAACTAATGTATAGTGCAAATTTTTTAGTTAAGTTCTTTTAACGATAACAGACAAACCTTTTATTGGTTAACTGTTATACTTTTATTATTTACTTATTAGACTCTAATAAACATTTTGAGACCCGTTAGAACTTTTTGCAATGTGAATTGCACATTTGGCACCATATAGTTCACAAGGCACTTTTTAGGACCTATATAACTAATGTATAGTGCAAATTTTTTAGTTAAGTTCTTTTAACGATAACAGACAAACCTTTTATTGGTTAACTGTTATACTTTTATTATTTACTTATTAGACTCTAATAAACATTTTGAGACCCGTTAGAACTTTTTGCAATGTGAATTGCACATTTGGCACCATATAGTTCACAAGGCACTTTTTAGGACCTATATAACTAATGTATAGTGCAAATTTTTTAGTTAAGTTCTTTTAACGATAACAGACAAACATTTTATTGGTTAACTGTTATACTTTTATTATTTACTTATTAGACTCTAATAAACATTTTGAGACCCGTTAGAACTTTTTGCAATGTGAATTGCACATTTGGCACCATATAGTTCACAAGGCACTTTTTAGGACCTATATAACTAATGTATAGTGCAAATTTTTTAGTTAAGTTCTTTTAACGATAACAGACAAACCTTTTATTGGTTAACTGTTATACTTTTATTATTTACTTATTAGACTCTAATAAACATTTTGAGACCCGTTAGAACTTTTTGCAATGTGAATTGCACATTTGGCACCATATAGTTCACAAGGCACTTTTTAGGACCTATATAACTAATGTATAGTACAAATTTTTTAGTTAAGTTCTTTTAACGATAACAGACAAACCTTTTATTGGTTAACTGTTATACTTTTATTATTTACTTATTAGACTCTAATAAACATTTTGAGACCCGTTAGAACTTTTTGCAATGTGAATTGCACATTTGGCACCATATAGTTCACAAGGCACTTTTTAGGACCTATATAACTAATGTATAGTGCAAATTTTTTAGTTAAGTTCTTTTAACGATAACAGACAAACCTTTTATTGGTTAACTGTTATACTTTTATTATTTACTTATTAGACTCTAATAAACATTTTGAGACCCGTTAGAACTTTTTGCAATGTGAATTGCACATTTGGCACCATATAGTTCACAAGGCACTTTTTAGGACCTATATAACTAATGTATAGTGCAAATTTTTTAGTTAAGTTTTTTTAACGATAACAGACAAACCTTTTATTGGTTAACTGTTATACTTTTATTATTTACTTATTAGACTCTAATAAACATTTTGAGACCCGTTAGAACTTTTTGCAATGTGAATTGCACATTTGGCACCATATAGTTCACAAGGCACTTTTTAGGACCTATATAACTAATGTATAGTGCAAATTTTTTAGTTAAGTTCT
The DNA here is from genome assembly GCF_947623445.1 of Clavelina lepadiformis. Lineage (NCBI taxonomy): Eukaryota > Metazoa > Chordata > Ascidiacea > Aplousobranchia > Clavelinidae > Clavelina > Clavelina lepadiformis. The sequence continues at coordinate 11,123,767 of NC_135241.1, forward strand.
TTTAACGATAACAGACAAACCTTTTATTGGTTAACTGTTATACTTTTATTATTTACTTATTAGACTCTAATAAACATTTTGAGACCCGTTAGAACTTTTTGCAATGTGAATTAAACATTTGGCACCATATAGTTCACAAGGCACTTTGTAGGACCTATATAACTAATGTATAGTACAAATTTTTTAGTTAAGTTCTTTTAACGATAACAGACAAACCTTTTATTGGTTAACTGTTATACTTTTATTATTTACTTATTAGACTCTAATAAACATTTTGAGACCCGTTAGAACTTTTTGCAATGTGAATTGCACATTTGGCACCATATAGTTCACAAGGCACTTTTTAGGACCTATATAACTAATGTATAGTGCAAATTTTTTAGTTAAGTTCTTTTAACGATAACAGACAAACCTTTTATTGGTTAACTGTTATACTTTTATTATTTACTTATTAGACTCTAATAAACATTTTGAGACCCGTTAGAACTTTTTGCAATGTGAATTGCACATTTGGCACCATATAGTTCACAAGGCACTTTTTAGGACCTATATAACTAATGTATAGTGCAAATTTTTTAGTTAAGTTCTTTTAACGATAACAGACAAACCTTTTATTGGTTAACTGTTATACTTTTATTATTTACTTATTAGACTCTAATAAACATTTTGAGACCCGTTAGAACTTTTTGCAATGTGAATTGCACATTTGGCACCATATAGTTCACAAGGCACTTTTTAGGACCTATATAACTAATGTATAGTGCAAATTTTTTAGTTAAGTTCTTTTAACGATAACAGACAAACCTTTTATTGGTTAACTGTTATACTTTTATTATTTACTTATTAGACTCTAATAAACATTTTGAGACCCGTTAGAACTTTTTGCAATGTGAATTGCACATTTGGCACCATATAGTTCACAAGGCACTTTTTAGGACCTATATAACTAATGTATAGTGCAAATTTTTTAGTTAAGTTCTTTTAACGATAACAGACAAACCTTTTATTGGTTAACTGTTATACTTTTATTATTTACTTATTAGACTCTAATAAACATTTTGAGACCCGTTAGAACTTTTTGCAATGTGAATTGCACATTTGGCACCATATAGTTCACAAGGCACTTTTTCGGACCTATATAACTAATGTATAGTACAAATTTTTTAGTTAAGTTCTTTTAACGATAACAGACAAACCTTTTATTGGTTAACTGTTATACTTTTATTATTTACTTATTAGACTCTAATAAACATTTTGAGACCCGTTAGAACTTTTTGCAATGTGAATTGCACATTTGGCACCATATAGTTCACAAGGCACTTTTTAGGACCTATATAACTAATGTATAGTGCAAATTTTTTAGTTAAGTTCTTTTAACGATAACAGACAAACCTTTTATTGGTTAACTGTTATACTTTTATTATTTACTTATTAGACTCTAATAAACATTTTGAGACCCGTTAGAACTTTTTGCAATGTGAATTGCACATTTGGCACCATATAGTTCACAAGGCACTTTTTAGGACCTATATAACTAATGTATAGTGCAAATTTTTTAGTTAAGTTTTTTTAACGATAACAGACAAACCTTTTATTGGTTAACTGTTATACTTTTATTATTTACTTATTAGACTCTAATAAACATTTTGAGACCCGTTAGAACTTTTTGCAATGTGAATTGCACATTTGGCACCATATAGTTCACAAGGCACTTTTTAGGACCTATATAACTAATGTATAGTGCAAATTTTTTAGTTAAGTTCTTTTAACGATAACAGACAAACCTTTTATTGGTTAACTGTTATACTTTTATTATTTACTTATTAGACTCTAATAAACATTTTGAGACTCGTTAGAACTTTTTGCAATGTGAATTGCACATTTGGCACCATATAGTTCACAAGGCACTTTTTAGGACCTATATAACTAATGTATAGTGCAAATTTTTTAGTTAAGTTCTTTTAACGATAACAGACAAACCTTTTATTGGTTAACTGTTATACTTTTATTATTTACTTATTAGACTCTAATAAACATTTTGAGACCCGTTAGAACTTTTTGCAATGTGAATTGCACATTTGGCACCATATAGTTCACAAGGCACTTTTTAGGACCTATATAACTAATGTATAGTGCAAATTTTTTAGTTAAGTTCTTTTAACGATAACAGACAAACCTTTTATTGGTTAACTGTTATACTTTTATTATTTACTTATTAGACTCTATTAAACATTTTGAGACCCGTTAGAACTTTTTGCAATGTGAATTGCACATTTGGCACCATATAGTTCACAAGGCACTTTTTAGGACCTATATAACTAATGTATAGTGCAAATTTTTTAGTTAAGTTCTTTTAACGATAACAGACAAACCTTTTATTGGTTAACTGTTATACTTTTATTATTTACTTATTAGACTCTAATAAACATTTTGAGACCCGTTAGAACTTTTTGCAATGTGAATTGCACATTTGGCACCATATAGTTCACAAGGCACTTTTTAGGACCTATATAACTAATGTATAGTGCAAATTTTTTAGTTAAGTTCTTTTAACGATAACAGACAAACCTTTTATTGGTTAACTGTTATACTTTTATTATTTACTTATTAGACTCTATTAAACATTTTGAGACCCGTTAGAATTTTTTGCAATGTGAATTGCACATTTGGCACCATATAGTTCACAAGGCACTTTTTAGGACCTATATAACTAATGTATAGTGCAAATTTTTTAGTTAAGTTCTTTTAACGATAACAGACAAACCTTTTATTGGTTAACTGTTATACTTTTATTATTTACTTATTAGACTCTAATAAACATTTTGAGACCCGTTAGAACTTTTTGCAATGTGAATTGCACATTTGGCACCATATAGATCACAAGGCACTTTTTAGGACCTATATAACTACTGTATAGTGCAAAATTTTTAGTTAAGTTCTTATAACGATAACAGACAAACCTTTTATTGGTTAACTGTTATACTTTCATTATTTACTTATTTGACTCTAATAAACATTTTGAGACCCGTTAGAACTTTTTGCAATGTGAATTGCACATTTGGCACCATATAGTTCACAAGGCACTTTTTAGGACCTATATAAATAATGTATAGTGCAAATTTTTTAGTTAAGTTCTTTTAACGATAACAAACAAACCTTTTATTGGTTAACTGTTATACTTTTATTATTTACTTATTAGACTCTAATAAACATTTTGAGACCCCTTAGAACTTTTTGCAATGTGAATTGCACATTTGGCACCATATAGTTCACAAGGCACTTTTTAGGACCTATATAACTAATGTATAGTGCAAATTTTTTAGTTAAGTTCTTTTAACGATAACAGACAAACCTTTTATTGGTTAAGTGTTATACTTTTATTATTTACTTATTAGACTCTATTAAACATTTTGAGACCCGTTAGAACTTTTTGCAATGTGAATTGCACATTTGGCACCATATAGTTCACAAGGCACTTTTTAGGACCTATATAACTAATGTATAGTGCAAATTTTTTAGTTAAGTTCTTTTAACGATAACAGACAAACCTTTTATTGGTTAACTGTTATACTTTTATTATTTACTTATTAGACTCTAATAAACATTTTGAGACCCGTTAGAACTTTTTGCAATGTGAATTGCACATTTGGCACCATATAGTTCACAAGGCACTTTTTAGGACCTATATAACTAATGTATAGTGCAAATTTTTTAGTTAAGTTCTTTTAACGATAACAGACAAACCTTTTATTGGTTAACTGTTATACTTTTATTATTTACTTATTAGACTCTAATAAACATTTTGAGACCCGTTAGAACTTTTTGCAATGTGAATTGCACATTTGGCACCATATAGTTCACAAGGCACTTTTTAGGACCTATATAACTAATGTATAGTGCAAATTTTTTAGTTAAGTTTTTTTAACGATAACAGACAAACCTTTTATTGGTTAACTGTTATACTTTTATTATTTACTTATTAGACTCTAATAAACATTTTGAGACCCGTTAGAACTTTTTGCAATGTGAATTGCACATTTGGCACCATATAGTTCACAAGGCACTTTTTAGGACCTATATAACTAATGTATAGTGCAAATTTTTTAGTTAAGTTCTTTTAACGATAACAGACAAACCTTTTATTGGTTAACTGTTATACTTTTATTATTTACTTATTAGACTCTAATAAACATTTTGAGACTCGTTAGAACTTTTTGCAATGTGAATTGCACATTTGGCACCATATAGTTCACAAGGCACTTTTTAGGACCTATATAACTAATGTATAGTGCAAATTTTTTAGTTAAGTTCTTTTAACGATAACAGACAAACCTTTTATTGGTTAACTGTTATACTTTTATTATTTACTTATTAGACTCTAATAAACATTTTGAGACCCGTTAGAACTTTTTGCAATGTGAATTGCACATTTGGCACCATATAGTTCACAAGGCACTTTTTAGGACCTATATAACTAATGTATAGTGCAAATTTTTTAGTTAAGTTCTTTTAACGATAACAGACAAACCTTTTATTGGTTAACTGTTATACTTTTATTATTTACTTATTAGACTCTATTAAACATTTTGAGACCCGTTAGAACTTTTTGCAATGTGAATTGCACATTTGGCACCATATAGTTCACAAGGCACTTTTTAGGACCTATATAACTAATGTATAGTGCAAATTTTTTAGTTAAGTTCTTTTAACGATAACAGACAAACCTTTTATTGGTTAACTGTTATACTTTTATTATTTACTTATTAGACTCTAATAAACATTTTGAGACCCGTTAGAACTTTTTGCAATGTGAATTGCACATTTGGCACCATATAGTTCACAAGGCACTTTTTAGGACCTATATAACTAATTTATAGTGCAAATTTTTTAGTTAAGTTCTTTTAACGATAACAGACAAACCTTTTATTGGTTAACTGTTATACTTTTATTATTTACTTATTAGACTCTATTAAACATTTTGAGACCCGTTAGAATTTTTTGCAATGTGAATTGCACATTTGGCACCATATAGTTCACAAGGCACTTTTTAGGACCTATATAACTAATGTATAGTGCAAATTTTTTAGTTAAATTCTTTTAACGATAACAGACAAACCTTTTATTGGTTAACTGTTATACTTTTATTATTTACTTATTAGACTCTAATAAACATTTTGAGACCCGTTAGAACTTTTTGCAATGTGAATTGCACATTTGGCACCATATAGATCACAAGGCACTTTTTAGGACCTATATAACTACTGTATAGTGCAAAATTTTTAGTTAAGTTCTTATAACGATAACAGACAAACCTTTTATTGGTTAACTGTTATACTTTCATTATTTACTTATTTGACTCTAATAAACATTTTGAGACCCGTTAGAACTTTTTGCAATGTGAATTGCACATTTGGCACCATATAGTTCACAAGGCACTTTTTAGGACCTATATAAATAATGTATAGTGCAAATTTTTTAGTTAAGTTCTTTTAACGATAACAAACAAACCTTTTATTGGTTAACTGTTATACTTTTATTATTTACTTATTAGACTCTAATAAACATTTTGAGACCCCTTAGAACTTTTTGCAATGTGAATTGCACATTTGGCACCATATAGTTCACAAGGCACTTTTTAGGACCTATATAACTAATGTATAGTGCAAATTTTTTAGTTAAGTTCTTTTAACGATAACAGACAAACCTTTTATTGGTTAACTGTTATACTTTTATTATTTACTTATTAGACTCTATTAAACATTTTGAGACCCGTTAGAACTTTTTGCAATGTGAATTGCACATTTGGCACCATATAGTTCACAAGGCACTTTTTAGGACCTATATAACTAATGTATAGTGCAAATTTTTTAGTTAAGTTCTTTTAACGATAACAGACAAACCTTTTATTGGTTAACTGTTATACTTTTATTATTTACTTATTAGACTCTAATAAACATTTTGAGACCCGTTAGAACTTTTTGCAATGTGAATTGCACATTTGGCACCATATAGTTCACAAGGCACTTTTTAGGACCTATATAACTAATGTATAGTGCAAATTTTTTAGTTAAGTTCTTTTAACGATAACAGACAAACCTTTTATTGGTTAACTGTTATACTTTTATTATTTACTTATTAGACTCTAATAAACATTTTGAGACCCGTTAGAACTTTTTGCAATGTGAATTGCACATTTGGCACCATATAGTTCACAAGGCACTTTTTAGGACCTATATAACTAATGTATAGTGCAAATTTTTTAGTTAAGTTCTTTTAACGATAACAGACAAACCTTTTATTGGTTAACTGTTATACTTTTATTATTTACTTATTAGACTCTAATAAACATTTTGAGACCCGTTAGAACTTTTTGCAATGTGAATTGCACATTTGGCACCATATAGTTCACAAGGCACTTTTTAGGACCTATATAACTAATGTATAGTGCAAATTTTTTAGTTAAGTTCTTTTAACGATAACAGACAAACCTTTTATTGGTTAACTGTTATACTTTTATTATTTACTTATTAGACTCTAATAAACATTTTGAGACCCGTTAGAACTTTTTGCAATGTGAATTAAACATTTGGCACCATATAGTTCACAAGGCACTTTTTAGGACCTATATAACTAATGTATAGTACAAATTTTTTAGTTAAGTTCTTTTAACGATAACAGACAAACCTTTTAATGGTTAACTGTTATACTTTTATTATTTACTTATTAGACTCTAATAAACATTTTGAGACCCGTTAGAACTTTTTGCAATGTGAATTGCACATTTGGCACCATATAGTTCACAAGGCACTTTTTAGGACCTATATAACTAATGTATAGTGCAAATTTTTTAGTTAAGTTCTTTTAACGATAACAGACAAACCTTTTATTGGTTAACTGTTATACTTTTATTATTTACTTATTAGACTCTAATAAACATTTTGAGACCCGTTAGAACTTTTTGCAATGTGAATTGCACATTTGGCACCATATAGTTCACAAGGCACTTTTTAGGACCTATATAACTAATGTATAGTGCAAATTTTTTAGTTAAGTTCTTTTAACGATAACAGACAAACCTTTTATTGGTTAACTGTTATACTTTTATTATTTACTTATTAGACTCTATTAAACATTTTGAGACCCGTTAGAACTTTTTGCAATGTGAATTGCACATTTGGCACCATATAGTTCACAAGGCACTTTTTAGGACCTATATAACTAATGTATAGTGCAAATTTTTTAGTTAAGTTCTTTTAACGATAACAGACAAACCTTTTATTGGTTAACTGTTATACTTTTATTATTTACTTATTAGACTCTAATAAACATTTTGAGACCCGTTAGAACTTTTTGCAATGTGAATTGCACATTTGGCACCATATAGATCACAAGGCACTTTTTAGCACCTATATAACTACTGTATAGTGCAAAATTTTTAGTTAAGTTCTTATAACGATAACAGACAAACCTTTTATTGGTTAACTGTTATACTTTTATTATTTACTTATTAGACTCTAATAAACATTTTGAGACCCGTTAGAACTTTTTGCAATGTGAATTGCACATTTGGCACCATATAGTTCACAAGGCACTTTTTAGGACCTATATAAATAATGTATAGTGCAAATTTTTTAGTTAAGTTCTTTTAACGATAACAAACAAACCTTTTATTGGTTAACTGTTATACTTTTATTATTTACTTATTAGACTCTAATAAACATTTTGAGACCCCTTAGAACTTTTTGCAATGTGAATTGCACATTTGGCACCATATAGTTCACAAGGCACTTTTTAGGACCTATATAACTAATGTATAGTGCAAATTTTTTAGTTAAGTTCTTTTAACGATAACAGACAAACCTTTTATTGGTTAACTGTTATACTTTTATTATTTACTTATTAGACTCTATTAAACATTTTGAGACCCGTTAGAACTTTTTGCAATGTGAATTGCACATTTGGCACCATATAGTTCACAAGGCACTTTTTAGGACCTATATAACTAATGTATAGTGCAAATTTTTTAGTTAAGTTCTTTTAACGATAACAGACAAACCTCTTTATTGGTTAACTGTTATACTTTTATTATTTACTTATTAGACTCTAATAAACATTTTGAGACCCGTTAGAACTTTTTGCAATGTGAATTGCACATTTGGCACCATATAGTTCACAAGGCACTTTTTAGGACCTATATAACTAATGTATAGTGCAAATTTTTTAGTTAAGTTCTTTTAACGATAACAGACAAACCTTTTATTGGTTAACTGTTATACTTTTATTATTTACTTATTAGACTCTAATAAACATTTTGAGACCCGTTAGAACTTTTTGCAATGTGAATTGCACATTTGGCACCATATAGTTCACAAGGCACTTTTTAGGACCTATATAACTAATGTATAGTGCAAATTTTTTAGTTAAGTTCTTTTAACGATAACAGACAAACCTTTTATTGGTTAACTGTTATACTTTTATTATTTACTTATTAGACTCTAATAAACATTTTGAGACCCGTTAGAACTTTTTGCAATGTGAATTGCACATTTGGCACCATATAGTTCACAAGGCACTTTTTAGGACCTATATAACTAATGTATAGTGCAAATTTTTTAGTTAAGTTCTTTTAACGATAACAGACAAACCTTTTATTGGTTAACTGTTATACTTTTATTATTTACTTATTAGACTCTAATAAACATTTTGAGACCCGTTAGAACTTTTTGCAATGTGAATTGCACATTTGGCACCATATAGTTCACAAGGCACTTTTTCGGACCTATATAACTAATGTATAGTACAAATTTTTTAGTTAAGTTCTTTTAACGATAACAGACAAACCTTTTATTGGTTAACTGTTATACTTTTATTATTTACTTATTAGACTCTAATAAACATTTTGAGACCCGTTAGAACTTTTTGCAATGTGAATTGCACATTTGGCACCATATAGTTCACAAGGCACTTTTTCGGACCTATATAACTAATGTATAGTGCAAATTTTTTAGTTAAGTTCTTTTAACGATAACAGACAAACCTTTTATTGGTTAACTGTTATACTTTTATTATTTACTTATTAGACTCTAATAAACATTTTGAGACCCGTTAGAACTTTTTGCAATGTGAATTAAACATTTGGCACCATATAGTTCACAAGGCACTTTTTAGGACCTATATAACTAATGTATAGTACAAATTTTTTAGTTAAGTTCTTTTAACGATAACAGACAAACCTTTTATTGGTTAACTGTTATACTTTTATTATTTACTTATTAGACTCTAATAAACATTTTGAGACCCGTTAGAACTTTTTGCAATGTGAATTGCACATTTGGCACCATATAGTTTACAAGGCACTTTTTCGGACCTATATAACTAATGTATAGTGCAAATTTTTTAGTTAAGTTCTTTTAACGATAACAGACAAACCTTTTATTGATTAACTGTTATACTTTTATTATTTACTTATTAGACTCTAATAAACATTTTGAGACCCGTTAGAACTTTTTGCAATGTGAATTGCACATTTGGCACCATATAGTTCACAAGGCACTTTTTAGGACCTATATAACTAATGTATAGTGCAAATTTTTTAGTTAAGTTCTTTTAACGATAACAGACAAACCTTTTATTGGTTAACTGTTATACTTTTATTATTTACTTATTAGACTCTAATAAACATTTTGAGACCCGTTAGAACTTTTTGCAATGTGAATTGCACATTTGGCACCATATAGTTCACAAGGCACTTTTTAGGACCTATATAACTAATGTATAGTACAAATTTTTTAGTTAAGTTCTTTTAACGATAACAGACAAACCTTTTATTGGTTAACTGTTATACTTTCATTATTTACTTATTAGACTCTAATAAACATTTTGAGACCCGTTAGAACTTTTTGCAATGTGAATTGCACATTTGGCACCATATAGTTAACAAGGCACTTTTTCGGACCTATATAACTAATGTATAGTGCAAATTTTTTAGTTAAGTTCTTTTAACGATAACAGACAAACCTTTTATTGGTTAACTGTTATACTTTTATTATTTACTTATTAGACTCTAATAAACATTTTGAGACCCGTTAGAACTTTTTGCAATGTGAATTGCACATTTGGCACCATATAGATCACAAGGCACTTTTTAGGACCTATATAACTACTGTATAGTGCAAAATTTTTAGTTAAGTTCTTATAACGATAACAGACAAACCTTTTATTGGTTAACTGTTATACTTTTATTATTTACTTATTAGACTCTAATAAACATTTTGAGACCCGTTAGAACTTTTTGCAATGTGAATTGCACATTTGGCACCATATAGTTCACAAGGCACTTTTTAGGACCTATATAACTAATGTATAGTGCAAATTTTTTAGTTAAGTTCTTTTAACGATAACAGACAAACCTTTTATTGGTTAACTGTTATACTTTTATTATTTACTTATTAGACTCTAATAAACATTTTGAGACTCGTTAGAACTTTTTGCAATGTGAATTGCACATTTGGCACCATATAGTTCACAAGGCACTTTTTAGGACCTATATAACTAATGTATAGTGCAAATTTTTTAGTTAAGTTCTTTTAACGATAACAGACAAACCTTTTATTGGTTAACTGTTATACTTTTATTATTTACTTATTAGACTCTAATAAACATTTTGAGACCCGTTAGAACTTTTTGCAATGTGAATTGCACATTTGGCACCATATAGTTCACAAGGCACTTTTTCGGACCTATATAACTAATGTATAGTACAAATTTTTTAGTTAAGTTCTTTTAACGATAACAGACAAACCTTTTATTGGTTAACTGTTATACTTTTATTATTTACTTATTAGACTCTAATAAACATTTTGAGACCCGTTAGAACTTTTTGCAATGTGAATTGCACATTTGGCACCATATAGTTCACAAGGCACTTTTTCGGACCTATATAACTAATGTATAGTGCAAATTTTTTAGTTAAGTTCTTTTAACGATAACAGACAAACCTTTTATTGGTTAACTGTTATACTTTTATTATTTACTTATTAGACTCTAATAAACATTTTGAGACCCGTTAGAACTTTTTGCAATGTGAATTAAACATTTGGCACCATATAGTTCACAAGGCACTTTTTAGGACCTATATAACTAATGTATAGTACAAATTTTTTAGTTAAGTTCTTTTAACGATAACAGACAAACCTTTTATTGGTTAACTGTTATACTTTTATTATTTACTTATTAGACTCTAATAAACATTTTGAGACCCGTTAGAACTTTTTGCAATGTGAATTGCACATTTGGCACCATATAGTTTACAAGGCACTTTTTCGGACCTATATAACTAATGTATAGTGCAAATTTTTTAGTTAAGTTCTTTTAACGATAACAGACAAACCTTTTATTGGTTAACTGTTATACTTTTATTATTTACTTATTAGACTCTAATAAACATTTTGAGACCCGTTAGAACTTTTTGCAATGTGAATTGCACATTTGGCACCATATAGTTCACAAGGCACTTTTTAGGACCTATATAACTAATGTATAGTGCAAATTTTTTAGTTAAGTTCTTTTAACGATAACAGACAAACCTTTTATTGGTTAACTGTTATACTTTTATTATTTACTTATTAGACTCTAATAAACATTTTGAGACCCGTTAGAACTTTTTGCAATGTGAATTGCACATTTGGCACCATATAGTTCACAAGGCACTTTTTAGGACCTATATAACTAATGTATAGTACAAATTTTTTAGTTAAGTTCTTTTAACGATAACAGACAAACCTTTTATTGGTTAACTGTTATACTTTCATTATTTACTTATTAGACTCTAATAAACATTTTGAGACCCGTTAGAACTTTTTGCAATGTGAATTGCACATTTGGCACCATATAGTTCACAAGGCACTTTTTCGGACCTATATAACTAATGTATAGTGCAAATTTTTTAGTTAAGTTCTTTTAACGATAACAGACAAACCTTTTATTGGTTAACTGTTATACTTTTATTATTTACTTATTAGACTCTAATAAACATTTTGAGACCCGTTAGAACTTTTTGCAATGTGAATTGCACATTTGGCACCATATAGATCACAAGGCACTTTTTAGGACCTATATAACTACTGTATAGTGCAAAATTTTTAGTTAAGTTCTTATAACGATAACAGACAAACCTTTTATTGGTTAACTGTTATACTTTTATTATTTACTTATTAGACTCTAATAAACATTTTGAGACCCGTTAGAACTTTTTGCAATGTGAATTGCACATTTGGCACCATATAGTTCACAAGGCACTTTTTAGGACCTATATAAATAATGTATAGTGCAAATTTTTTAGTTAAGTTCTTTTAACGATAACAAACAAACCTTTTATTGGTTAACTGTTATACTTTTATTATTTACTTATTAGACTCTAATAAACATTTTGAGACCCGTTAGAACTTTTTGCAATGTGAATTGCACATTTGGCACCATATAGTTCACAAGGCACTTTTTAGGACCTATATAACTAATGTATAGTGCAAATTTTTTAGTTAAGTTCTTTTAACGATAACAGACAAACCTTTTATTGGTTAACTGTTATACTTTTATTATTTACTTATTAGACTCTATTAAACATTTTGAGACCCGTTAGAACTTTTTGCAATGTGAATTGCACATTTGGCACCATATAGTTCACAAGGCACTTTTTAGGACCTATATAACTAATGTATAGTGCAAATTTTTTAGTTAAGTTCTTTTAACGATAACAGACAAACCTTTTATTGGTTAACTGTTATACTTTTATTATTTACTTATTAGACTCTAATAAACATTTTGAGACCCGTTAGAACTTTTTGCAATGTGAATTGCACATTTGGCACCATATAGTTCACAAGGCACTTTTTAGGACCTATATAACTAATGTATAGTGCAAATTTTTTAGTTAAGTTCTTTTAACGATAACAGACAAACCTTTTATTGGTTAACTGTTATACTTTTATTATTTACTTATTAGACTCTAATAAACATTTTGAGACCCGTTAGAACTTTTTGCAATGTGAATTGCACATTTGGCACCATATAGTTCACAAGGCACTTTTTAGGACCTATATAACTAATGTATAGTGCAAATTTTTTAGTTAAGTTCTTTTAACGATAACAGACAAACCTTTTATTGGTTAACTGTTATACTTTTATTATTTACTTATTAGACTCTAATAAACATTTTGAGACCCGTTAGAACTTTTTGCAATGTGAATTGCACATTTGGCACCATATAGTTCACAAGGCACTTTTTAGGACCTATATAACTAATGTATAGTGCAAATTTTTTAGTTAAGTTCTTTTAACGATAACAGACAAACCTTTTATTGGTTAACTGTTATACTTTTATTATTTACTTATTAGACTCTAATAAACATTTTGAGACCCGTTAGAACTTTTTGCAATGTGAATTAAACATTTGGCACCATATAGTTCACAAGGCACTTTTTAGGACCTATATAACTAATGTATAGTACAAATTTTTTAGTTAAGTTCTTTTAACGATAACAGACAAACCTTTTATTGGTTAACTGTTATACTTTTATTATTTACTTATTAGACTCTAATAAACATTTTGAGACCCGTTAGAACTTTTTGCAATGTGAATTGCACATTTGGCACCATATAGTTCACAAGGCACTTTTTAGGACCTATATAACTAATGTATAGTGCAAATTTTTTAGTTAAGTTCTTTTAACGATAACAGACAAACTTTTTATTGGTTAACTGTTATACTTTTATTATTTACTTATTAGACTCTAATAAACATTTTGAGACCCGTTAGAACTTTTTGCAATGTGAATTAAACATTTGGCACCATATAGTTCACAAGGCACTTTTTAGGACCTATATAACTAATGTATAGTACAAATTTTTTAGTTAAGTTCTTTTAACGATAACAGACAAACCTTTTATTGGTTAACTGTTATACTTCTATTATTTACTTATTAGACTCTAATAAACATTTTGAGACCCGTTAGAACTTTTTGCAATGTGAATTGCACATTTGGCACCATATAGTTCACAAGGCTCTTTTTCGGACCTATATAACTAATGTATAGTGCAAATTTTTTAGTTAAGTTCTTTTAACGATAACAGACAAACCTTTTATTGGTTAACTGTTATACTTTTATTATTTACTTATTAGACTCTAATAAACATTTTGAGACCCGTTAGAACTTTTTGCAATGTGAATTGCACATTTGGCACCATATAGATCACAAGGCACTTTTTAGGACCTATATAACTACTGTATAGTGCAAAATTTTTAGTTAAGTTCTTATAACGATAACAGACAAACCTTTTATTGGTTAACTGTTATACTTTTATTATTTACTTATTAGACTCTAATAAACATTTTGAGACCCGTTAGAACTTTTTCAATGTGAATTGCACATTTGGCACCATATAGTTCACAAGGCACTTTTTAGGACCTATATAACTAATGTATAGTGCAAATTTTTAGTTAAGTTCTTTTAACGATAACAGACAAACCTTTTATTGGTTAATTGTTATACTTTTATTATTTACTTATTAGACTCTAATAAACATTTTGAGACCCGTTAGAACTTTTTGCAATGTGAATTGCACATTTGGCACCATATAGTTCACAAGGCACTTTTTAGGACCTATATAACTAATGTATAGTGCAAATTTTTTAGTTAAGTTCTTTTAACGATAACAGACAAACCTTTTATTGGTTAACTGTTATACTTTTATTATTTACTTATTAGACTCTAATAAACATTTTGAGACCCGTTAGAACTTTTTGCAATGTGAATTGCACATTTGGCACCATATAGTTCACAAGGCACTTTTTAGGACCTATATAACTAATGTATAGTGCAAATTTTTTAGTTAAGTTCTTTTAACGATAACAAACAAACCTTTTATTGGTTAACTGTTATACTTTTATTATTTAATTATTAGACTCTAATAAACATTTTGAAACCCGTTAGAACTTTTTGCAATGTGAATTGCACATTTGGCACCATATAGTTCACAAGGCACTTTTTTAGACCTACATAACTAATGTATAGTGCAAATTTTGTAGTTAAGTTCTTTTAACGATAACAGACAAACTTTTTATTGGTTAACTGTTATACTTTTATTATTTACTTATTAGACTCTAATAAACATTTTGAGACCCGTTAGAACTTTTTGCAATGTGAATTGCACATTTGGCACCATATAGTTCACAAGGCACTTTTTAGGACCTATATAACTAATGTATAGTGCAAATTTTTTAGTTAAGTTCTTTTCACGATAACAGACAAACCTTTTATTGGTTAACTGTTATACTTTTATTATTTACTTATTAGACTCTAATAAGTAAATGTACTCTACTCTAAAAGTATAACAGTTAACCAATAAAAGGTTTGTCTGTTATCGTTAAAAGAACTTAACTAAAAAATTTGCACTATACATTAGTTATATAGGTCCTAAAAAGTGCCTTGTGAACTATATGGTGCCAAATGTGCAATTTACATTGCAAAAAGTTCTAACGGGTTTCAAAATGTTTATTAGAGTCTAATAATTAAATAATAAAAGTATAACAGTTTACCAATAAAAGGTTTGTCTGTTATCGTTAAAAGAACTTAACTAAAAAATTTGCACTATACATTAGTTATATAGGTCCTAAAAAGTGCCTTGTGAACTATATGGTGCCAAATGTGCAATTCACATTGCAAAAAGTTCTAACGGGTCTCAAAATGTTTATTAGAGTCTAATAAGTAAATAATAAAAGTATAACAGTTAACCAATAAAAGGTTTGTCTGTTATCGTTAAAAGAACTTAACTAAAAAATTTGCACTATACATTAGTTATATAGGTCCTAAAAAGTGCCTTGTGAACTATATGGTGCCAAATGTGCAATTCACATTGCAAAAAGTTCTAACGGGTCTCAAAATGTTTATTAGAGTCTAATAAGTAAATAATAAAAGTATAACAGTTAACCAATAAAAGGTTTGTCTGTTATCGTTAAAAGAACTTAACTAAAAAATTTGCACTATACATTAGTTATATAGGTCCTAAAAAGTGCCTTGTGAACTATATGGTGCCAAATGTGCAATTCACATTGCAAAAAGTTCTAACGGGTCTCAAAATGTTTATTAGAGTCTAATAAGTAAATAATAAAAGTATAACAGTTAACCAATAAAAGGTTTGTCTGTTATCGTTAAAAGAACTTAACTAAAAAATTTGCACTATACATTAGTTATATAGGTCCTAAAAAGTGCCTTGTGAACTATATGGTGCCAAATGTGCATTTCACATTGCAAAAGGTTCTAACGGGTCTCAAAATGTTTATTAGAGTCTAATAAGTAAACAATAAAAGTATAACAGTTAACCAATAAAAGGTTTGTCTGTTATCGTTAAAAGAACTTAACTAAAAAATTTGCACTATACATTAGTTATATAGTTCCTAAAAAGTGCCTTGTGAACTATATGGTGCCAAATGTGCAATACACATTGCAAAAAGTTCTAACGGGTCTCAAAATGTTTATTAGAGTCTAATAAGTAAATAATAAAAGTATAACAGTTAACCAATAAAAGGTTTGTCTGTTATCGTTAAAAGAACTTAACTAAAAAATTTGCACTATACATTAGTTATATAGGTCCTAAAAAGTGCCTTGTGAACTATATGGTGCCAAATGTGCAATTCACATTGCAAAAAGTTCTAACGGGTCTCAAAATGTTTATTAGAGTCTAATAAGTAAATAATAAAAGTATAACAGTTAACCAATAAAAGCTTTGTCTGTTATCGTTAAAAGAACTTAACTAAAAAATTTGCACTATACATTAGTTATATAGGTCCTAAAAAGTGCCTTGTGAACTATATGGTGCCAAATGTGCAATTCACATTGCAAAAAGTTCTAACGGGTCTCAAAATGTTTATTAGAGTCTAATAAGTAAATAATAAAAGTATAACAGTTAACCAATAAAAGGTTTGTCTGTTATCGTTAAAAGAACTTAACTAAAAAATTTGCACTATACATTAGTTATATAGGTCCTAAAAAGTGCCTTGTGAACTATATGGTGCCAAATGTGCAATTCACATTGCAAAAAGTTCTAACGGGTCTCAAAATGTTTATTAGAGTCTAATAAGTAAATAATAAAAGTATAACAGTTAACCAATAAAAGGTTTGTCTGTTATCGTTAAAAGAACTTAACTAAAAATTTTGCATTATACATTAGTTATATAGGTCCTAAAAAGTGCCTTGTGAACTATATGGTGCCAAATGTGCAATTCACATTGCAAAAAGTTCTAACGGGTCTCAAAATGTTTATTAGAGTCTAATAAGTAAATAATAAAAGTATAACAGTTAACCAATAAAAGGTTTGTCTGTTATCGTTAAAAGAACTTAACTAAAAAATTTGCACTATACATTAGTTATATAGGTCCTAAAAAGTGCCTTGTGAACTATATGGTGCCAAATGTGCAATTCACATTGCAAAAAGTTCTAACGGGTCTCAAAATGTTTATTAGAGTCTAATAATTAAATAATAAAAGTATAACAGTTAACCAATAAAAGGTTTGTCTGTTATCGTTAAAAGAACTTAACTAAAAAATTTGCACTATACATTAGTTATATAGGTCCTAAAAAGTGCCTTGTGAACTATATGGTGCCAAATGTGCAATTCACATTGCAAAAAGTTCTAACGGGTCTCAAAATGTTTATTAGAGTCTAATAAGTAAATAATAAAAGTATAACAGTTAACCAATAAAAGGTTTGTCTGTTATCGTTAAAAGAACTTAACTAAAAAATTTGCACTATACATTAGTTATATAGGTCCTAAAAAGTGCCTTGTGAACTATATGGTGCCAAATGTGCAATTCACATTGCAAAAAATTCTAACGGGTCTCAAAATGTTTATTAGAGTCTAATAAGTAAATAATAAAAGTATAACAGTTAACCAATAAAAGGTTTGTCTGTTATCGTTAAAAGAACTTAACTAAAAAATTTGCACTATACATTAGTTATATAGGTCCTAAAAAGTGCCTTGTGAACTATATGGTGCCAAATGTGCAATTCACATTGCAAAAGGTTCTAACGGGTCTCAAAATGTTTATTAGAGTCTAATAAGTAAATAATAAAAGTATAACAGTTAACCAATAAAAGGTTTGTCTGTTATCGTTAAAAGAACTTAACTAAAAAATTTGCACTATACATTAGTTATATAGGTCCTAAAAAGTGCCTTGTGAACTATATGGTGCCAAATGTGCAATTCACATTGCAAAAAGTTCTAACGGGTCTCAAAATGTTTATTAGAGTCTAATAAGTAAATAATAAAAGTATAACAGTTAACCAATAAAAGGTTTGTCTGTTATCGTTAAAAGAACTTAACTAAAAAATTTGCACTATACATTAGTTATATAGGTCCTAAAAAGTGCCTTGTGAACTATATGGTGCCAAATGTGCAATTCACATTGCAAAAAGTTCTAACGGGTCTCAAAATGTTTATTAGAGTCTAATAAGTAAATAATAAAAGTATAACAGTTAACCAATAAAAGGTTTGTCTGTTATCGTTAAAAAAACTTAACTAAAAATTTGCACTATGCATTAGTTATATAGGTCCTAAAAAGTGCCTTGTGAACTATATGGTGCCAAATGTGCAATTCACATTGCAAAAAGTTCTAACGGGTTTCAAAATGTTTATTAGAGTCTAATAATTAAATAATAAAAGTATAACAGTTAACCAATAAAAGGTTTGTCTGTTATCGTTAAAAGAACTTAACTAAAAAATTTGGACTATACATTAGTTATATAGGTCCTAAAAAGTGCCTTGTGAACTATATGGTGCCAAATGTGCAATTCACATTGCAAAAAGTTCTAACGGGTCTCAAAATGTTTATTAGAGTCTAATAAGTAAATAATAAAAGTATAACAGTTAACCAATAAAAGGTTTGTCTGTTATCGTTAAAAGAACTTAACTAAAAAATTTGCATTATACATTAGTTATATAGGTCCTAAAAAGTGCCTTGTGAACTATATGGTGCCAAATGTGCAATTCACATTGCAAAAAGTTCTAACGGGTCTCAAAATGTTTATTAGAGTCTAATAAGTAAATAATAAAAGTATAACAGTTAACCAATAAAAGGTTTGTCTGTTATCGTTAAAAGAACTTAACTAAAAAATTTGCACTATACATTAGTTATATAGGTCCTAAAAAGTGCCTTGTGAACTATATGGTGCCAAATGTGCAATTCACATTGCAAAAAGTTCTAACGGGTCTCAAAATGTTTATTAGAGTCTAATAAGTAAATAATAAAAGTATAACAGTTAACCAATAAAAGGTTTGTCTGTTATCGTTAAAAGAACTTAACTAAAAAATTTGCACTATACATTAGTTATATAGGTCCTAAAAAGTGCCTTGTGAACTATATGGTGCCAAATGTGCAATTCACATTGCAAAAAGTTCTAACGGGTCTCAAAATGTTTATTAGAGTCTAATAAGTAAATAATAAAAGTATAACAGTTAACCAATAAAAGGTTTGTCTGTTATCGTTAAAAAAACTTAACTAAAAATTTGCACTATGCATTAGTTATATAGGTCCTAAAAAGTGCCTTGTGAACTATATGGTGCCAAATGTGCAATTCACATTGCAAAAAGTTCTAACGGGTTTCAAAATGTTTATTAGAGTCTAATAAGTAAATAATAAAAGTATAACAGTTAACCAATAAAAGGTTTGTCTGTTATCGTTAAAAAAACTTAACTAAAAATTTGCACTATGCATTAGTTATATAGGTCCTAAAAAGTGCCTTGTGAACTATATGGTGCCAAATGTGCAATTCACATTGCAAAAAGTTCTAACGGGTTTCAAAATGTTTATTAGAGTCTAATAAGTAAATAATAAAAGTATAACAGTTAACCAATAAAAGGTTTGTCTGTTATCGTTAAAAAAACTTAACTAAAAATTTGCACTATGCATTAGTTATATAGGTCCTAAAAAGTGCCTTGTGAACTATATGGTGCCAAATGTGCAATTCACATTGCAAAAAGTTCTAACGGGTTTCAAAATGTTTATTAGAGTCTAATAATAAAATAATAAAAGTATAACAGTTAACCAATAAAAGGTTTGTCTGTTATCGTTAAAAGAACTTAACTAAAAAATTTGCACTATACATTAGTTATATAGGTCCTAAAAAGTGCCTTGTGAACTATATGGTGCCAAATGTGCAATTCACATTGCAAAAAGTTCTAACGGGTCTCAAAATGTTTATTAGAGTCTAATAAGTAAATAATAAAAGTATAACAGTTAACCAATAAAAGGTTTGTCTGTTATCGTTAAAAGAACTTAACTAAAAATTTTGCACTATACATTAGTTATATAGGTCCTAAAAAGTGCCTTGTGAACTATATGGTGCCAAATGTGCAATTCACATTGCAAAAAGTTCTAACGGGTCTCAAAATGTTTATTAGAGTCTAATAAGTAAATAATAAAAGTATAACAGTTAACCAATAAAAGGTTTGTCTGTTATCGTTAAAAAAACTTAACTAAAAATTTGCACTATGCATTAGTTATATAGGTCCTAAAAAGTGCCTTGTGAACTATATGGTGCCAAATGTGCAATTCACATTGCAAAAAGTTCTAACGGGTTTTAAAATGTTTATTAGAGTCTAATAATTAAATAATAAAAGTATAACAGTTAACCAATAAAAGGTTTGTCTGTTATCGTTAAAAGAACTTAACTAAAAAATTTGGACTATACATTAGTTATATAGGTCCTAAAAAGTGCCTTGTGAACTATATGGTGCCAAATGTGCAATTCACATTGCAAAAAGTTCTAACGGGTCTCAAAATGTTTATTAGAGTCTAATAAGTAAATAATAAAAGTATAACAGTTAACCAATAAAAGGTTTGTCTGTTATCGTTAAAAGAACTTAACTAAAAAATTTGCACTATACATTAGTTATATAGGTCCTAAAAAGTGCCTTGTGAACTATATGGTGCCAAATGTGCAATTCACATTGCAAAAAGTTCTAACGGGTCTCAAAATGTTTATTAGAGTCTAATAAGTAAATAATAAAAGTATAACAGTTAACCAATAAAAGGTTTGTCTGTTATCGTTAAAAGAACTTAACTAAAAATTTTGCACTATACATTAGTTATATAGGTCCTAAAAAGTGCCTTGTGAACTATATGGTGCCAAATGTGCAATTGACATTGCAAAAAGTTCTAACGGGTCTCAAAATGTTTATTAGAGTCTAATAAGTAAATAATAAAAGTATAACAGTTAACCAATAAAAGGTTTGTCTGTTATCGTTAAAAGAACTTAACTAAAAAATTTGCACTATACATTAGTTATATAGGTCCTAAAAAGTGCCTTGTGAACTATATGGTGCCAAATGTGCAATTCACATTGCAAAAAGTTCTAACGGGTCTCAAAATGTTTATTAGAGTCTAATAATTAAATAATAAAAGTATAACAGTTAACCAATAAAAGGTTTGTCTGTTATCGTTAAAAGAACTTAACTAAAAAATTTGCACTATACATTAGTTATATAGGTCCTAAAAAGTGCCTTGTGAACTATATGGTGCCAAATGTGCAATTCACATTGCAAAAAGTTCTAACGGGTCTCAAAATGTTTATTAGAGTCTAATAAGTAAATAATAAAAGTATAACAGTTAACCAATAAAAGGTTTGTCTGTTATCGTTAAAAGAACTTAACTAAAAAATTTGCACTATACATTAGTTATATAGGTCCTAAAAAGTGCCTTGTGAACTATATGGTGCCAAATGTGCAATTCACATTGCAAAAAATTCTAACGGGTCTCAAAATGTTTATTAGAGTCTAATAAGTAAATAATAAAAGTATAACAGTTAACCAATAAAAGGTTTGTCTGTTATCGTTAAAAGAACTTAACTAAAAAATTTGCACTATACATTAGTTATATAGGTCCTAAAAAGTGCCTTGTGAACTATATGGTGCCAAATGTGCAATTCACATTGCAAAAGGTTCTAACGGGTCTCAAAATGTTTATTAGAGTCTAATAAGTAAATAATAAAAGTATAACAGTTAACCAATAAAAGGTTTGTCTGTTATCGTTAAAAGAACTTAACTAAAAAATTTGCACTATACATTAGTTATATAGGTCCTAAAAAGTGCCTTGTGAACTATATGGTGCCAAATGTGCAATTCACATTGCAAAAGGTTCTAACGGGTCTCAAAATGTTTATTAGAGTCTAATAAGTAAATAATAAAAGTATAACAGTTAACCAATAAAAGGTTTGTCTGTTATCGTTAAAAGAACTTAACTAAAAAATTTGCACTATACATTAGTTATATAGGTCCTAAAAAGTGCCTTGTGAACTATATGGTGCCAAATGTGCAATTCACATTGCAAAAAGTTCTAACGGGTCTCAAAATGTTTATTAGAGTCTAATAAGTAAATAATAAAAGTATAACAGTTAACCAATAAAAGGTTTGTCTGTTATCGTTAAAAGAACTTAACTAAAAAATTTGCACTATACATTAGTTATATAGGTCCTAAAAAGTGCCTTGTGAACTATATGGTGCCAAATGTGCAATTCACATTGCAAAAAGTTCTAACGGGTCTCAAAATGTTTATTAGAGTCTAATAAGTAAATAATAAAAGTATAACAGTTAACCAATAAAAGGTTTGTCTGTTATCGTTAAAAAAACTTAACTAAAAATTTGCACTATGCATTAGTTATATAGGTCCTAAAAAGTGCCTTGTGAACTATATGGTGCCAAATGTGCAATTCACATTGCAAAAAGTTCTAACGGGTTTCAAAATGTTTATTAGAGTCTAATAATTAAATAATAAAAGTATAACAGTTAACCAATAAAAGGTTTGTCTGTTATCGTTAAAAGAACTTAACTAAAAAATTTGGACTATACATTAGTTATATAGGTCCTAAAAAGTGCCTTGTGAACTATATGGTGCCAAATGTGCAATTCACATTGCAAAAAGTTCTAACGGGTCTCAAAATGTTTATTAGAGTCTAATAAGTAAATAATAAAAGTATAACAGTTAACCAATAAAAGGTTTGTCTGTTATCGTTAAAAAAACTTAACTAAAAATTTGCACTATGCATTAGTTATATAGGTCCTAAAAAGTGCCTTGTGAACTATATGGTGCCAAATGTGCAATTCACATTGCAAAAAGTTCTAACGGGTCTCAAAATGTTTATTAGAGTCTAATAAGTAAATAATAAAAGTATAACAGTTAACCAATAAAAGGTTTGTCTGTTATCGTTAAAAGAACTTAACTAAAAAATTTGCATTATACATTAGTTATATAGGTCCTAAAAAGTGCCTTGTGAACTATATGGTGCCAAATGTGCAATTCACATTGCAAAAAGTTCTAACGGGTCTCAAAATGTTTATTAGAGTCTAATAAGTAAATAATAAAAGTATAACAGTTAACCAATAAAAGGTTTGTCTGTTATCGTTAAAAGAACTTAACTAAAAAATTTGCACTATACATTAGTTATATAGGTCCTAAAAAGTGCCTTGTGAACTATATGGTGCCAAATGTGCAATTTACATTGCAAAAAGTTCTAACGGGTCTCAAAATGTTTATTAGAGTCTAATAAGTAAATAATAAAAGTATAACAGTTAACCAATAAAAGGTTTGTCTGTTATCGTTAAAAGAACTTAACTAAAAAATTTGCACTATACATTAGTTATATAGGTCCTAAAAAGTGCCTTGTGAACTATATGGTGCCAAATGTGCAATTCACATTGCAAAAAGTTCTAACGGGTCTCAAAATGTTTATTAGAGTCTAATAAGTAAATAATAAAAGTATAACAGTTAACCAATAAAAGGTTTGTCTGTTATCGTTAAAAAAACTTAACTAAAAATTTGCACTATGCATTAGTTATATAGGTCCTAAAAAGTGCCTTGTGAACTATATGGTGCCAAATGTGCAATTCACATTGCAAAAAGTTCTAACGGGTTTCAAAATGTTTATTAGAGTCTAATAAGTAAATAATAAAAGTATAACAGTTAACCAATAAAAGGTTTGTCTGTTATCGTTAAAAAAACTTAACTAAAAATTTGCACTATGCATTAGTTATATAGGTCCTAAAAAGTGCCTTGTGAACTATATGGTGCCAAATGTGCAATTCACATTGCAAAAAGTTCTAACGGGTTTCAAAATGTTTATTAGAGTCTAATAATTAAATAATAAAAGTATAACAGTTAACCAATAAAAGGTTTGTCTGTTATCGTTAAAAGAACTTAACTAAAAAATTTGCACTATACATTAGTTATATAGGTCCTAAAAAGTGCCTTGTGAACTATATGGTGCCAAATGTGCAATTCACATTGCAAAAAGTTCTAACGGGTCTCAAAATGTTTATTAGAGTCTAATAAGTAAATAATAAAAGTATAACAGTTAACCAATAAAAGGTTTGTCTGTTATCGTTAAAAGAACTTAACTAAAAAATTTGCATTATACATTAGTTATATAGGTCCTAAAAAGTGCCTTGTGAACTATATGGTGCCAAATGTGCAATTCACATTGCAAAAAGTTCTAACGGGTCTCAAAATGTTTATTAGAGTCTAATAAGTAAATAATAAAAGTATAACAGTTAACCAATAAAAGGTTTGTCTGTTATCGTTAAAAGAACTTAACTAAAAAATTTGCACTATACATTAGTTATATAGGTCCTAAAAAGTGCCTTGTGAACTATATGGTGCCAAATGTGCAATTCACATTGCAAAAAGTTCTAACGGGTCTCAAAATGTTTATTAGAGTCTAATAAGTAAATAATAAAAGTATAACAGTTAACCAATAAAAGGTTTGTCTGTTATCGTTAAAAAAACTTAACTAAAAATTTGCACTATGCATTAGTTATATAGGTCCTAAAAAGTGCCTTGTGAACTATATGGTGCCAAATGTGCAATTCACATTGCAAAAAGTTCTAACGGGTTTCAAAATGTTTATTAGAGTCTAATAAGTAAATAATAAAAGTATAACAGTTAACCAATAAAAGGTTTGTCTGTTATCGTTAAAAAAACTTAACTAAAAATTTGCACTATGCATTAGTTATATAGGTCCTAAAAAGTGCCTTGTGAACTATATGGTGCCAAATGTGCAATTCACATTGCAAAAAGTTCTAACGGGTTTCAAAATGTTTATTAGAGTCTAATAATTAAATAATAAAAGTATAACAGTTAACCAATAAAAGGTTTGTCCGTTATCGTTAAAAGAACTTAACTAAAAAATTTGCACTATACATTAGTTATATAGGTCCTAAAAAGTGCCTTGTGAACTATATGGTGCCAAATGTGCAATTCACATTGCAAAAAGTTCTAACGGGTCTCAAAATGTTTATTAGAGTCTAATAAGTAAATAATAAAAGTATAACAGTTAACCAATAAAAGGTTTGTCTGTTATCGTTAAAAGAACTTAACTAAAAATTTTGCACTATACATTAGTTATATAGGTCCTAAAAAGTGCCTTGTGAACTATATGGTGCCAAATGTGCAATTCACATTGCAAAAAGTTCTAACGGGTCTCAAAATGTTTATTAGAGTCTAATAAGTAAATAATAAAAGTATAACAGTTAACCAATAAAAGGTTTGTCTGTTATCGTTAAAAAAACTTAACTAAAAATTTGCACTATGCATTAGTTATATAGGTCCTAAAAAGTGCCTTGTGAACTATATGGTGCCAAATGTGCAATTCACATTGCAAAAAGTTCTAACGGGTCTCAAAATGTTTATTAGAGTCTAATAAGTAAATAATAAAAGTATAACAGTTAACCAATAAAAGGTTTGTCTGTTATCGTTAAAAGAACTTAACTAAAAAATTTGCACTATACATTAGTTATATAGGTCCTAAAAAGTGCCTTGTGAACTATATGGTGCCAAATGTGCAATTCACATTGCAAAAAGTTCTAACGGGTCTCAAAATGTTTATTAGAGTCTAATAAGTAAATAATAAAAGTATAACAGTTAACCAATAAAGAGGTTTGTCTGTTATCGTTAAAAGAACTTAACTAAAAAATTTGCACTATACATTAGTTATATAGGTCCTAAAAAGTGCCTTGTGAACTATATGGTGCCAAATGTGCAATTCACATTGCAAAAAGTTCTAACGGGTCTCAAAATGTTTATTAGAGTCTAATAAGTACATAATAAAAGAATAACAGTTAACCAATAAAAGGTTTGTCTGTTATCGTTAAAAGAACTTAACCAAAAAATTTGCACTATACATTAGTTATATAGGTCCTAAAAAGTGCCTTGTGAACTATATGGTGCCAAATGTGCAATTCACATTGCAAAAAGTTCTAACGGGTCTCAAAATGTTTATTAGAGTCTAATAAGTAAATAATAAAAGTATAACAGTTAACCAATAAAAGGTTTGTCTGTTATCGTTAAAAGAACTTAACTAAAAAATTTGCACTATACATTAGTTATATAGGTCCTAAAAAGTGCCTTGTGAACTATATGGTGCCAAATGTGCAATTCACATTGCAAAAAGTTCTAACGGGTCTCAAAATGTTTATTAGAGTCTAATAAGTAAATAATAAAAGTATAACAGTTAACCAATAAAAGGTTTGTCTGTTATCGTTAAAAGAACTTAACTAAAAATTTTGCACTATACATTAGTTATATAGGTCCTAAAAAGTGCCTTGTGAACTATATGGTGCCAAATGTGCAATTCACATTGCAAAAAGTTCTAACGGGTCTCAAAATGTTTATTAGAGTCTAATAAGTAAATAATAAAAGTATAACAGTTAACCAATAAAAGGTTTGTCTGTTATCGTTAAAAGAACTTAACTAAAAAATTTGCACTATACATTAGTTATATAGGTCCTAAAAAGTGCCTTGTGAACTATATGGTGCCAAATGTGCAATTCACATTGCAAAAAGTTCTAACGGGTCTCAAAATGTTTATTAGAGTCTAATAAGTAAATAATAAAAGTATAACAGTTAACCAATAAAAGGTTTGTCTGTTATCGTTAAAAGAACTTAACTAAAAATTTTGCACTATACATTAGTTATATAGGTCCTAAAAAGTGCCTTGTGAACTATATGGTGCCAAATGTGCAATTGACATTGCAAAAAGTTCTAACGGGTCTCAAAATGTTTATTAGAGTCTAATAAGTAAATAATAAAAGTATAACAGTTAACCAATAATAGGTTTGTCTGTTATCGTTAAAAGAACTTAACTAAAAAATTTGCACTATACATTAGTTATATAGGTCCTAAAAAGTGCCTTGTGAACTATATGGTGCCAAATGTGCAATTCACATTGCAAAAAGTTCTAACGGGTCTCAAAATGTTTATTAGAGTCTAATAATTAAATAATAAAAGTATAACAGTTAACCAATAAAAGGTTTGTCTGTTATCGTTAAAAGAACTTAACTAAAAAATTTGCACTATACATTAGTTATATAGGTCCTAAAAAGTGCCTTGTGAACTATATGGTGCCAAATGTGCAATTCACATTGCAAAAAGTTCTAACGGGTCTCAAAATGTTTATTAGAGTCTAATAAGTAAATAATAAAAGTATAACAGTTAACCAATAAAAGGTTTGTCTGTTATCGTTAAAAGAACTTAACTAAAAAATTTGCACTATACATTAGTTATATAGGTCCTAAAAAGTGCCTTGTGAACTATATGGTGCCAAATGTGCAATTCACATTGCAAAAGGTTCTAACGGGTCTCAAAATGTTTATTAGAGTCTAATAAGTAAATAATAAAAGTATAACAGTTAACCAATAAAAGGTTTGTCTGTTATCGTTAAAAGAACTTAACTAAAAAATTTGCACTATACATTAGTTATATAGGTCCTAAAAAGTGCCTTGTGAACTATATGGTGCCAAATGTGCAATTCACATTGCAAAAGGTTCTAACGGGTCTCAAAATGTTTATTAGAGTCTAATAAGTAAATAATAAAAGTATAACAGTTAACCAATAAAAGGTTTGTCTGTTATCGTTAAAAGAACTTAACTAAAAAATTTGCACTATACATTAGTTATATAGGTCCTAAAAAGTGCCTTGTGAACTATATGGTGCCAAATGTGCAATTCACATTGCAAAAAGTTCTAACGGGTCTCAAAATGTTTATTAGAGTCTAATAAGTAAATAATAAAAGTATAACAGTTAACCAATAAAAGGTTTGTCTGTTATCGTTAAAAGAACTTAACTAAAAAATTTGCACTATACATTAGTTATATAGGTCCTAAAAAGTGCCTTGTGAACTATATGGTGCCAAATGTGCAATTCACATTGCAAAAAGTTCTAACGGGTCTCAAAATGTTTATTAGAGTCTAATAAGTACATAATAAAAGAATAACAGTTAACCAATAAAAGGTTTGTCTGTTATCGTTAAAAGAACTTAACTAAAAAATTTGCACTATACATTAGTTATATAGGTCCTAAAAAGTGCCTTGTGAACTATATGGTGCCAAATGTGCAATTCACATTGCAAAAAGTTCTAACGGGTCTCAAAATGTTTATTAGAGTCTAATAAGTAAATAATAAAAGTATAACAGTTAACCAATAAAAGGTTTGTCTGTTATCGTTAAAAGAACTTAACTAAAAAATTTGCACTATACATTAGTTATATAGGTCCTAAAAAGTGCCTTGTGAACTATATGGTGCCAAATGTGCAATTCACATTGCAAAAAGTTCTAACGGGTCTCAAAATGTTTATTAGAGTCTAATAAGTAAATAATAAAAGTATAACAGTTAACCAATAAAAGGTTTGTCTGTTATCGTTAAAAGAACTTAACTAAAAATTTTGCACTATACATTAGTTATATAGGTCCTAAAAAGTGCCTTGTGAACTATATGGTGCCAAATGTGCAATTCACATTGCAAAAAGTTCTAACGGGTCTCAAAATGTTTATTAGAGTCTAATAAGTAAATAATAAAAGTATAACAGTTAACCAATAAAAGGTTTGTCTGTTATCGTTAAAAGAACTTAACTAAAAAATTTGCACTATACATTAGTTATATAGGTCCTAAAATGTGCCTTGTGAACTATATGGTGCCAAATGTGCAATTCACATTGCAAAAAGTTCTAACGGGTCTCAAAATGTTTATTAGAGTCTAATAAGTAAATAATAAAAGTATAACAGTTAACCAATAAAAGGTTTGTCTGTTATCGTTAAAAGAACTTAACTAAAAAATTTGCACTATACATTAGTTATATAGGTCCTAAAAAGTGCCTTGTGAACTATATGGTGCCAAATGTGCAATTCACATTGCAAAAAGTTCTAACGGGTCTCAAAATGTTTATTAGAGTCTAATAAGTAAATAATAAAAGTATAACAGTTAACCAATAAAAGGTTTGTCTGTTATCGTTAAAAGAACTTAACTAAAAAATTTGCACTATACATTAGTTATATAGGTCCTAAAAAGTGCCTTGTGAACTATATGGTGCCAAATGTGCAATTCACATTGCAAAAAGTTCTAACGGGTCTCAAAATGTTTATTAGAGTCTAATAAGTAAATAATAAAAGTATAACAGTTAACCAATAAAAGGTTTGTCTGTTATCGTTAAAAGAACTTAACTAAAAAATTTGCACTATACATTAGTTATATAGGTCCTAAAAAGTGCCTTGTGAACTATATGGTGCCAAATGTGCAATTCACATTGCAAAAAGTTCTAACGGGTCTCAAAATGTTTATTAGAGTCTAATAAGTAAATAATAAAAGTATAACAGTTAACCAATAAAAGGTTTGTCTGTTATCGTTAAAAGAACTTAACTAAAAAATTTGCACTATACATTAGTTATATAGGTCCTAAAAAGTGCCTTGTGAACTATATGGTGCCAAATGTGCAATTCACATTGCAAAAAGTTCTAACGGGTCTCAAAATGTTTATTAGAGTCTAATAAGTAAATAATAAAAGTATAACAGTTAACCAATAAAAGGTTTGTCTGTTATCGTTAAAAAAACTTAACTAAAAATTTGCACTATGCATTAGTTATATAGGTCCTAAAAAGTGCCTTGTGAACTATATGGTGCCAAATGTGCAATTCACATTGCAAAAAGTTCTAACGGGTTTCAAAATGTTTATTAGAGTCTAATAATTAAATAATAAAAGTATAACAGTTAACCAATAAAAGGTTTGTCTGTTATCGTTAAAAGAACTTAACTAAAAAATTTGCACTATACATTAGTTATATAGGTCCTAAAAAGTGCCTTGTGAACTATATGGTGCCAAATGTGCAATTCACATTGCAAAAAGTTCTAACGGGTCTCAAAATGTTTATTAGAGTCTAATAAGTAAATAATAAAAGTATAACAGTTAACCAATAAAAGGTTTGTCTGTTATCGTTAAAAGAACTTAACTAAAAAATTTGCACTATACATTAGTTATATAGGTCCTAAAAAGTGCCTTGTGAACTATATGGTGCCAAATGTGCAATTCACATTGCAAAAAGTTCTAACGGGTCTCAAAATGTTTATTAGAGTCTAATAAGTAAATAATAAAAGTATAACAGTTAACCAATAAAAGGTTTGTCTGTTATCGTTAAAAGAACTTAACTAAAAATTTTGCACTATACATTAGTTATATAGGTCCTAAAAAGTGCCTTGTGAACTATATGGTGCCAAATGTGCAATTGACATTGCAAAAAGTTCTAACGGGTCTCAAAATGTTTATTAGAGTCTAATAAGTAAATAATAAAAGTATAACAGTTAACCAATAAAAGGTTTGTCTGTTATCGTTAAAAGAACTTAACTAAAAAATTTGCACTATACATTAGTTATATAGGTCCTAAAAAGTGCCTTGTGAACTATATGGTGCCAAATGTGCAATTCACATTGCAAAAAGTTCTAACGGGTCTCAAAATGTTTATTAGAGTCTAATAAGTAAATAATAAAAGTATAACAGTTAACCAATAAAAGGTTTGTCTGTTATCGTTAAAAGAACTTAACTAAAAAATTTGCACTATACATTAGTTATATAGGTCCTAAAAAGTGCCTTGTGAACTATATGGTGCCAAATGTGCAATTCACATTGCAAAAAGTTCTAACGGGTTTCAAAATGTTTATTAGAGTCTAATAATTAAATAATAAAAGTATAACAGTTAACCAATAAAAGGTTTGTCTGTTATCGTTAAAAGAACTTAACTAAAAAATTTGCACTATACATTAGTTATATAGGTCCTAAAAAGTGCCTTGTGAACTATATGGTGCCAAATGTGCAATTCACATTGCAAAAAGTTCTAACGGGTCTCAAAATGTTTATTAGAGTCTAATAAGTAAATAATAAAAGTATAACAGTTAACCAATAAAAGGTTTGTCTGTTATCGTTAAAAGAACTTAACTAAAAAATTTGCACTATACATTAGTTATATAGGTCCTAAAAAGTGCCTTGTGAACTATATGGTGCCAAATGTGCAATTCACATTGCAAAAAGTTCTAACGGGTCTCAAAATGTTTATTAGAGTCTAATAAGTAAATAATAAAAGTATAACAGTTAACCAATAAAAGGTTTGTCTGTTATCGTTAAAAGAACTTAACTAAAAGTTTTGCACTATACATTAGTTATATAGGTCCTAAAAAGTGCCTTGTGAACTATATGGTGCCAAATGTGCAATTGACATTGCAAAAAGTTCTAACGGGTCTCAAAATGTTTATTAGAGTCTAATAAGTAAATAATAAAAGTATAACAGTTAACCAATAAAAGGTTTGTCTGTTATCGTTAAAAGAACTTAACTAAAAAATTTGCACTATACATTAGTTATATAGGTCCTAAAAAGTGCCTTGTGAACTATATGGTGCCAAATGTGCAATTCACATTGCAAAAAGTTCTAACGGGTCTCAAAATGTTTATTAGAGTCTAATAAGTAAATAATAAAAGTATAACAGTTAACCAATAAAAGGTTTGTCTGTTATCGTTAAAAGAACTTAACTAAAAAATTTGCACTATACATTAGTTATATAGGTCCTAAAAAGTGCCTTGTGAACTATATGGTGCCAAATGTGCAATTCACATTGCAAAAAGTTCTAACGGGTCTCAAAATGTTTATTAGAGTCTAATAAGTAAATAATAAAAGTATAACAGTTAACCAATAAAAGGTTTGTCTGTTATCGTTAAAAGAACTTAACTAAAAAATTTGCACTATACATTAGTTATATAGGTCCTAAAAAGTGCCTTGTGAACTATATGGTGCCAAATGTGCAATTCACATTGCAAAAAATTCTAACGGGTCTCAAAATGTTTATTAGAGTCTAATAAGTAAATAATAAAAGTATAACAGTTAACCAATAAAAGGTTTGTCTGTTATCGTTAAAAGAACTTAACTAAAAAATTTGCACTATACATTAGTTATATAGGTCCTAAAAAGTGCCTTGTGAACTATATGGTGCCAAATGTGCAATTCACATTGCAAAAGGTTCTAACGGGTCTCAAAATGTTTATTAGAGTCTAATAAGTAAATAATAAAAGTATAACAGTTAACCAATAAAAGGTTTGTCTGTTATCGTTAAAAGAACTTAACTAAAAAATTTGCACTATACATTAGTTATATAGGTCCTAAAAAGTGCCTTGTGAACTATATGGTGCCAAATGTGCAATTCACATTGCAAAAGGTTCTAACGGGTCTCAAAATGTTTATTAGAGTCTAATAAGTAAATAATAAAAGTATAACAGTTAACCAATAAAAGGTTTGTCTGTTATCGTTAAAAGAACTTAACTAAAAAATTTGCACTATACATTAGTTATATAGGTCCTAAAAAGTGCCTTGTGAACTATATGGTGCCAAATGTGCAATTCACATTGCAAAAAGTTCTAACGGGTCTCAAAATGTTTATCAGAGTCTAATAAGTAAATAATAAAAGTATAACAGTTAACCAATAAAAGGTTTGTCTGTTATCGTTAAAAGAACTTAACTAAAAAATTTGCACTATACATTAGTTATATAGGTCCTAAAAAGTGCCTTGTGAACTATATGGTGCCAAATGTGCAATTCACATTGCAAAAAGTTCTAACGGGTCTCAAAATGTTTATTAGAGTCTAATAAGTACATAATAAAAGAATAACAGTTAACCAATAAAAGGTTTGTCTGTTATCGTTAAAAGAACTTAACTAAAAAATTTGCACTATACATTAGTTATATAGGTCCTAAAAAGTGCCTTGTGAACTATATGGTGCCAAATGTGCAATTCACATTGCAAAAAGTTCTAACGGGTCTCAAAATGTTTATTAGAGTCTAATAAGTAAATAATAAAAGTATAACAGTTAACCAATAAAAGGTTTGTCTGTTATCGTTAAAAGAACTTAACTAAAAAATTTGCACTATACATTAGTTATATAGGTCCTAAAAAGTGCCTTGTGAACTATATGGTGCCAAATGTGCAATTCACATTGCAAAAAGTTCTAACGGGTCTCAAAATGTTTATTAGAGTCTAATAAGTAAATAATAAAAGTATAACAGTTAACCAATAAAAGGTTTGTCTGTTATCGTTAAAAGAACTTAACTAAAAAATTTTGCACTATACATTAGTTATATAGGTCCTAAAAAGTGCCTTGTGAACTATATGGTGCCAAATGTGCAATTCACATTGCAAAAAGTTCTAACGGGTCTCAAAATGTTTATTAGAGTCTAATAAGTAAATAATAAAAGTATAACAGTTAACCAATAAAAGGTTTGTCTGTTATCGTTAAAAGAACTTAACTAAAAAATTTGCACTATACATTAGTTATATAGGTCCTAAAATGTGCCTTGTGAACTATATGGTGCCAAATGTGCAATTCACATTGCAAAAAGTTCTAACGGGTCTCAAAATGTTTATTAGAGTCTAATAAGTAAATAATAAAAGTATAACAGTTAACCAATAAAAGGTTTGTCTGTTATCGTTAAAAGAACTTAACTAAAAAATTTTGCACTATACATTAGTTATATAGGTCCTAAAAAGTGCCTTGTGAACTATATGGTGCCAAATGTGCAATTCACATTGCAAAAAGTTCTAACGGGTCTCAAAATGTTTATTAGAGTCTAATAAGTAAATAATAAAAGTATAACAGTTAACCAATAAAAGGTTTGTCTGTTATCGTTAAAAGAACTTAACTAAAAAATTTGCACTATACATTAGTTATATAGGTCCTAAAAAGTGCCTTGTGAACTATATGGTGCCAAATGTGCAATTCACATTGCAAAAAATTCTAACGGGTCTCAAAATGTTTATTAGAGTCTAATAAGTAAATAATAAAAGTATAACAGTTAACCAATAAAAGGTTTGTCTGTTATCGTTAAAAGAACTTAACTAAAAAATTTGCACTATACATTAGTTATATAGGTCCTAAAAAGTGCCTTGTGAACTATATGGTGCCAAATGTGCAATTCACATTGCAAAAGGTTCTAACGGGTCTCAAAATGTTTATTAGAGTCTAATAAGTAAATAATAAAAGTATAACAGTTAACCAATAAAAGGTTTGTCTGTTATCGTTAAAAGAACTTAACTAAAAAATTTGCACTATACATTAGTTATATAGGTCCTAAAAAGTGCCTTGTGAACTATATGGTGCCAAATGTGCAATTCACATTGCAAAAGGTTCTAACGGGTCTCAAAATGTTTATTAGAGTCTAATAAGTAAATAATAAAAGTATAACAGTTAACCAATAAAAGGTTTGTCTGTTATCGTTAAAAGAACTTAACTAAAAAATTTGCACTATACATTAGTTATATAGGTCCTAAAAAGTGCCTTGTGAACTATATGGTGCCAAATGTGCAATTCACATTGCAAAAGGTTCTAACGGGTCTCAAAATGTTTATTAGAGTCTAATAAGTAAATAATAAAAGTATAACAGTTAACCAATAAAAGGTTTGTCTGTTATCGTTAAAAGAACTTAACTAAAAAATTTGCACTATACATTAGTTATATAGGTCCTAAAAAGTGCCTTGTGAA